>NC_134485.1:33152663-33422663 GCF_040206685.1 Ascaphus truei | reverse complement strand
TACTTTATTATGTTAATGTAACACCTTGCATTTTACTATGTCACCTGACATCATCACATACCTATTTAAAGGACGCCCATTACCTGATCATTCACAGCTACTCATTTCAAAATGTTGAGATTGTTTAGGAGACGGAGGAACATTCTTTTCTATGACATGCTTGATGATGAAGACAATCATATAGGGCAAGGGAGGGACACACCGAGGGACAGTGACAGTGACAGGGACAGTCACGCGGATACGACAGAGACAGGGAGAGGGACAGGAGATCAGAGGAGAAGACAGAGGAGACAAGTTGTGCCTCGTCCGCGTCTGTACAGGGAGAGAACCCTGTTAGATGGGATGAGTGAGGAGGAGATTGTAAGTCGCTATTGTTTGAGTTCAGCAGCAATCTTAGCTCTTTATCAGGAGATAAGGGGAGATTTAGATTTTTTCACAGCCAGAGGTCGTGCAGTCCCTGGGCTTGTTAAAATGCTGTGCTCATTACATTATCTTGCTTCCGCGTCATACCAGACAACTGTGGGCATAGTGGGCGGGGTCTCGCAATCTACATTCTCGCGGGCCTTGACCCAGTTTCTCTATGCACTCAATAGACGCGCTAGGAATTATATTCATTTTCCTACAGAGGCGACAGAGTGGCTGGAAGTCAGGACTGGCTTTTATAATATAGCAGGGATACCATGTGTGCTGGGTGCAATCGATTGCACACATGTTGCTTTGATTGCACCTAGTCAGAGTGAGCATGTGTACCGCAATCGTAAGCACTACCATTCACTCAATGTACAGGTGGTATGTGATGCCACGATGAGGATAATGCATGTGGTACCCAAATTCCCTGGTTCCAGTCACGATTCCTCCATCCTGAGGAACTCTTCAGTCTTCCATGCGTTCGAAGAGGGACATTTTGAACATGGTTGGCTGCTGGGTGAGTACACATTTACATGTTATAACACAAAACACATTTTTATTTAGGAATGTTGGCATTGTACAATTTGATCACTAATGTCAGCTTATGTGTGCTCCATTCATTATAGGTGACTCAGGATACGGAATTAGGCCGTGGCTCTTGACTCCGGTGCTAAACCCTCAAACTGAAGCAGAGGAGAGGTACAATGCAGCCCATATATCTACAAGATCTGTTATAGAGAGGACATTTGGCCTACTCAAGACCAGATTTAGGTGTCTGGACAGAACTGGTGGGGCTCTTCTATACAAGCCTCAAAAAGTGTCTGATATTATCCTTGCCTGTTGCATTTTGCACAATGTTGCACTCAGGCACAATGTACAATCAGACCTAGCTGAGCCTTTGGTAGACGAGCATCCCACCCATGTAGCTGCTGAAAATGAACAAACAGCCAGTGGTGGCCAGACACGCCAGAATCTCATCAATTCATTTTTTTCTTGTAAGTAAAAACATATATGTTCCAAGTTATACTTTTATACTTACATTATGTTATCTTAACAATAATGTTTTTTTATATACCCTTCTGGTAGGACACAGATGAATATGGGTTGCACACCTTTCTTTTCTCTGCTGTGTGCACAAAGGGATGTGGCACCGGTATGTTATTGTTGCACAGGTTATATAATCCCTCTTCAATTGTACTTTAGTTGTGTGTATGTGAATACAACTGGGGTAACAAAGCACTAATATTTTAGCATTGTGTTGTTCCTTATGCTAACACAATACACATATTATGCCCATACTCATTCATGCTTCTAGTATGCTTACATACAATGTTATTGGTGCAGTGTAACATGTACATCCATATGATGTGTACACCAGGCTGATTTACATTTTGAATGTCATGAAATATACATGGTGTTGCACATTTAACACCAAATACACACTTTGCTGTGTTGTTTACGGTACTGAAGATGGCATGTCAATGTTTGCAATTTATATATTGTTCCTTTGCATTATAGGTATATCTCCAGTATGACTGATCATGGTATGTATATTTGCTGACATCTCTCATAAGATGTGCCTACATCAATCTTCGTATAATTATTTGAAGTCAAAACCCAACATATTGGTTTAAACACAAATGTTACATATATGTACTTTCTGTATCATGTATATGCATTTAGCTACTCTTGAGCTTTCATGTGCATTGTATTAGAAAATGATTACTCCCATTTCATCACATTTTATGTATGTTTCCTTATAAATTCCATTAATGTAATATAGAGGTGTTTGGAGACAAGGGGATAACTGTAGTTATTTCTTTACTTACGGGAGATCATTCATCACGGATGAAATTGACTGATCCTAAAACTCCATGCATGAATGCCTGCAATCACAACAATGCGTACTACATCTTATATTTAGCAATGTTGGTGTTTTGTAATGCTAGGAATTAATAGTCAACATTAATTTACATTTGTGACATGTGTATGTATAAGTCACACGTGTGTGGATGTGTCCTACATGTACCAAGTGTTAAACTGTTAACAGAGAAGACAAATTTGGCACTAATGTTACTGTCATTTAGCATTATAATTTACCAATATGACAATGTTGGTAATATTTTTGCAATATAAATCACGTCACTTCATCATTATCATGATGATAATTATCAAGTATTCTCACAATTGTAACGTCAATCACGTGCACATTAGCATAGACACACTTTGTAAGACAACTGTTTGTGTCTGTATCAATTTGTGTAGGATCCATGTATAACACCGACAAATGATAACACCAGCTTTATTATGGTAGCTTATATCATCATATTGACTATACTATGTATTTTTAGAACGTTTAATAAACACAGTAAACTATAGTTAGTTAGGTTAATGAAATATACACAGAAACGTACTTCATTACATGATGTTGATGTAATATTCAGAACATCATGCATTGTAGGGGACCACAACATCTGGCCAATAACATTATTTGCTACAGTCCCAAACCATTTTATCAACATACCCATGTAACAAGAGATTTTTAACAAGAAATGGCTAGTTGGTTGTAAGTGTCCTTTACATTGGGAGAAGGAGTGGCTCAGTGAGTAAAGACACACACTGACACTGAGATTTTGAAGCAGGGGAGTCTGGTTCAATTCCCGGTGTCGGCTCCTTGTGACCTTGGGCAAGTCACTTTATCTCCCTGTGCCTCAGGAGGCAAAAAATAAATTGTAAGTTCCACGGGCCAGGGACCTCAGCCTGAAAAATGTGTCTGTAAAGCGCTGTGTACAACTAGCAGCGCTATACATGAACATGCTCATATTATAATTATTATTATTATTCTTATTGTTACATAGTTTCGACAGTCATACGTTCCATTACACAATAGAATTCACAAATGTGTTAGCAGAGTGGGAATGGTTGTTATATATAAAACACACCATGCCATAAAATGATAGTAGTCATTAAAGAACACTCAATAAAAATTCATGAGGCACTATTTTGCAACATCATTATGTTAATTAAGTGCTTATGCAATATAGGCATAAGGGTATCACATTTTTTATTGTTTGTTAATAAGCGCTGCAAGCAATATAAAATTAGTTCCATATGTAGTATAGTAGTCGGTGGCTCCTCCTCACAATCATCTCATATAAAGGTAGACTCTTCTGAAATCATACATTGATCCGATTGTATCTTCCCCGACATCTCTGAAATACAGCAAACACATGATGGTCAAATATGGCACCTTACTATATATGTATCCGTGACAATGCGTTACACAGCTCTATATGATTGTGTACATACACACGTCACTCACTTATATGTTAGAACTACAAGTGTACATCAGTATGTAATGTTTCTTTAAATTTGTAGCAGGCATAACTATGTATATGATGTGAACGTTGCCTGTATACTGAAAAATGTGCGCGCACATCTTAGTGTGCGCACGCACTTCACGCTTGGCTGCACTAACTGTTAGCGCATGCGCAAAACAAAGCGTACGTTGTGCGTTCAATACATCTTGAAAATACCATTAAACATAAAATCTTTATTTCAAATACAATGAATACGAAACTACATTCGTTCTAAACGAGTACATCTGTATTCTTTTTAAACAGACGTGTTTGGACAGAAAGGACGGCCGATAACACAATGCGCAAATGCAATACGTGTGACGTCATGTTAAACCAGCGTGAAACGCACGCTAACTCTCCTCCCACTCAATTAACATTCTGCTAACGCCCACTTTACGGCTACAAACACTGAGCCGCACACATGACACACTCCAGTTACCGTTACTATAACAAAACATGACAGCCAATAGGCTTTGAGGCGCGCACGTCGCTTGGGGGCGGGACTTACATCCGTAATCCTTTTTAAGGACGCCTTGGGCCATGACAAGGGTCCCACGTCATACGTGGTGGACCCGCTTTTAAATGTTGCATGATAACAAAACAGGTATGTGTTAGAGTTATGTTAAAATGTTGCTACTATGGTTAAAGGGATAGGAAAGTACATATATTTATTCCGTCAGCAATGTGTACTACTCTTTCAGGTTATACTATATTGTATTCGGCAACAATTTCTTTGTGATCGCTACATGTTATGCAGTCTGCAATGTTACGCTGTATCCACGCATTGAAAGGGAAAATGGTGGTTAAAAAAAAAAAAAAAAAAAAAACATTTAAACGCACTGTCAACGCATAACGGTTGTTATATTTACCATTCTTCTAGAATTAACTCTTCGTCTGGCTGCAACTGGTCGCTCCAGAAATGCAAGGCATTTTCATCCACGCTTGACCCACCCGCTGAATCCAGTATGACACACATCTCCTCCATGAAGCGCTCATAGGAATCGCCACTGCTTTCTTCAAACAATTGGTCGGGAGGTAGGTTCATTTCTTCTGGTTCCCATTCCAATGCATTTTCAGCTGAAAGGCTTGGTACATAATCATAGTACTTTTGTTGTTGTACAATGTGGGTTTCAGGAATGGAGGGTGCAGATATTGCAGCAGGTATCGATTCACACGGAACAGTAGTAGCGGATCCATTGCTATTGGCATTAGGAATAAATATGCCTTTCACAACAATATATGTGCCCTCTTTCAGGGTAAAATGCTTTTCCTTTGCAATCTTCCAGAAACCATAGGTGTGTTCTAGCTTATCCTGCACACGTTCAAAAAAGTCATTAGTTGATAAAGTGAATCTTATTGAGGAATTAAAATTCCGCGCATGCCTACGGTCTTGGTAATAAGGATATTTAGCTCGAATCAAATCATAGATTTGGCGTGTGCTTGCTTTGTGTCCGCGACTGTTTAAAATTGCTTCTGAAACCATGTACTTATACCCTAAAAGGGGATTCATATTGTTAACGAATTCATCAGCCATGTCAGAGTAGCACAAAAGATGTGTGCAGTTCTGTCTTCTTTGCTCATCAAAATGATTCTGCTCAATGGCTAACAAATTCCTGTGTTTCGTTTTCAAGGTCAACAAAAGTAACTACTTTTACTCCTTATTTCAAACGCCAATTGGATGTGTCCTTTTAATTGGGTTAAGTTTTGTGGTTAGTGATAGGCGAATGTGGGAAAAACATGTATCATTTTTTTATCTCGTTTGTGAAAACATTCCTACACTTATTTCAGTAACATTGAGTTTTCTATAAAAATAACAAAGAGCACTGTGTGAAAATAGTGCTTAGACAGCCATAACAGTAAATACACACACCTGCAAAATGAAATGTTTTTTTCCCACATACTTTTCTGTGTGTATTTGAAAGTCTGGTTAACTACCTGTCTGCATGAGTTTAAATACGTGTGTATCTATATATATATATATATATCTCTCTCATAAAAATATATATATATATATATATATATATAAAGTGTATATTGTACTATATGTATAGTGTGTGTGTGTGTGTGTGTGTGTGTGTGTGTGTATATATATATATATGTATATATATATATATTATATATTATATATATATATATATATATATATATATATATATATATATATATATATATATATATATATATATATATATATATAATGTATCTTTTTTTTTTTTTTTTTATATTGCAGGAGTACACACAACATATTGATGGCAGTAAGTAGGCCTTGTATGAAACCTATTTAAATGGTGATAAACATGAGTGAATTAAGTCATAAACATTTGTTTGCACCCAATAATGTTAGAGGCTCACACTTAGTATAGTTGTCAAACATTAGGCCTGTATTATTAAAATAGTGTGTTTTCACAAGGAAGCATGAAGTGTATGTTTTTTGTAAATACATCTATACCAGTTTAGATAGTACTATATATATATACACACACACACACACACAGTGTGTGTGTCTGTGTGTGTGTGTGCATATATCAATACATACTACATATATTTTAGTATAAATTCAGAGATGTTCTTGAAACAAGAACACATAAATGATTAAAGGACAACATTACAATGGCCACCAAAGGTAAGTAATATTTAACACAAAATCCTGCTGTACACGTACAAGAAAGATGTTTGCAGTTAAATAGGTGCTTTTATAATTGCATGAAAATAATATGCACATGCAATGATTACATCAATTAACACACCAAAATGCAATGTTTTGCTGCAAAGTCAATGGCAGCTTCTCTAAACTTAGCAACTGGCTCCTGGTGGACCATTACTGAACAGACGATTAAAACATAAATATTTATAACACTATTCATTAATTAGGAGTGTTAACATTTCCAAAACTTCACGTGTACAAGAACATACTTGAAAGTTTGGAAACAACACAGTCTTCAGCATACATACAATAGTAATTAGATAATCTGAAGTCAACAAAACAAGGCCAAAGACATATTTTCTGAATTATAACATTTATTTATTTTGTTCCTTTTGCGAGCGAGTAACAGGCCTGCTTGTTGTCTCTTGAATTTTCCTTTTTCTTTTGCCACCAACTTTAGGCACAACAGAGCCACTTTGAGTGGCCTCTGGCACTTCACGGGCAGGGCTTGTGGCCAGTGACTGTTCACCTACGGGGCTTGTGGCCAGTGACTCACCTACAGGGCTTGTGGCCAGTGACTCACCTACAGGGCTTTTGGGCAGTGATTCACCTACAGGGCTTTTGGGCAGCGATTCACCTACAGGGCTTTTGGGCAGCGATTCACCTACAGGGCTTTTGGGCAGCGATTCACCTACAGGGCTTTTGGGCAGCGATTCACCTACAGGGCTTTTGGGCAGCGATTCACCTACAGGGCTTTTGGCCAGTGACTCACCAACAGGGCTTTTGGGTAGTGACTGTTCACGGACAGGGCTTGTGCCCACTGACACATGTGAGCAAGTTGGTAGACACTGCACAAGTGATGGTTGGTCTGTTTCATGTGTGTCTTGTTTTGTTTTTGTCGCCTCCTTTGTAGGTGTCTGCTGCTGAATTTGTAGAGATGGCAGCGGTAGGATGTCATCAGGAACCTGCACAGCAATGTCTGCTACTTGACCGGTAACATTTGGGCCTGGTGAATGAATATCAGATGAATGTGGTGAAAACTGACCTGCATGAACAGATCCTGGCTGGGAGGTGTTGAATTGTGGTACATTAGTCATTCTCCAGTAATTAGCTTGTGTTTGCTGAACAACTAATGCTTCGAATGAGGTGTTGATTTTTTGCAACTGTTTAGGCACTTCAATGAAGACTCTGTGGAGATGTGCCAATTGTGAAACTGTTTCTTCCTGCAGTGCAATCATCCTTTCCAGCACTGTCATCAGGTCAGAATGGCGACGATTTTCTGCTTCCACAATTTTTCCCTCAGAAGCTACAATTGCATCATATGTGGTATTTGCTGGACGTTTTGGCGGTAAAACAGTTTCAATTGGAACCTCTTCATGGTCACTTGCTTGTATTTGTGTGTCTATGGCGGCGGCGGCGGCATCATCATCATCATCATCATCATAATCATCATCAAAATCCTCTTCATCATGTTCTACAAATAAATGTACACATTATTAAATGGCATGTTAATCTCTGCTGTGTTACTATGTAATTGTACTGTGTCATAAGTAACAACTAACATGTTTCCATACGTTTTATAACCTCACATTAAAAACTACCTTGACTTAAGAATAATGTTTGGACTCAGTATGAAATATGAGTGAATGAAAACTTGCTGTAAACTCACAACTCCTACATGATAGTTAACATCACTAACACAATACAAGTTGCCTTACACTTCATTTTCACTGACACTAAGTAATCCTATTTAAAGAAGATGTGCAAAACAAATAATGAACATGACAACATAACATATAGAAGAGCACATATTATATGGCCACCAACTGATACACTCACCTTCTAGGTGTGTTGAGCTGGCTGACCCAGGTGAAGACACTTGTTCAGTCTCAGGTGACACATGTCCTTCAGGGGCAACTATATATAACAATAACATAAGTTTTACATTTACATGTGTAAATATTGAACAAACAGTTATTGTATGTTCTGTATTTATGAGTACCTAACAGCATCATTTCCTTAACCCAAAATGTGTGTGTGAAAGTGAACATAAATAGTTGTAATAACAATGTACATGCCTGTGTACTTAGAACTTTTGAGTTCCCTAACATAAAACATACTATGTTCCTGCAGTAATGCGTGAGGATAAATAGATAAAATTTGTACATAAAAATCATATGTTGTGTAGTGATATCAGTATCATAATGTACATAACTATCATGAGATGACCATTCACAATGGTTATCATGAAGGTGGTCATATTGCAAAAAGTGTTGTTTTTGGTAGAGGATATGTGTGGTACATTAATATAAGATGTGGCACACATGAATGTGGCTGTGACTAAACAAGACAACACATGCAGTGTGTGATAATGTGTCGTTGATAGTAGTAGTTCAACTATAGATATGAGTGAACTAATGTGTGACGTACGCTTTGATAAGTAATGAGTTGTTGGGGCATTTAGTAGCTAAAGTGTAGCTTTCAAATGAGTGTGATTAACTTCAGTTGTGCTAGTCAGGTTGTAAGAACGGTATTCCCTTCCCCAAAAAGCCTAATCAGCCACACCTTTCAATTACTTGAAACAGGTGAAAATGGTGTGAACTAAGTTGACCCTAAAATGAGGCTGTAATTAGTGTGTGTGCTGAACCCCACCCCCTCTGTTGAAGTGTATGCTGTGATGAGATATTAATTGCAGCTGCTTTAACACAATGGTAGATGAGCTAAATAGTCGTGTGCAGTTTTTAAGTTATGAAAACAATGACATAAAATATGATACGTGTGCCTCATTATGCTGTCTGTATATGACTTAAAGCAAAAATGGACCTTTTCATAAACAACTATAGATGTGTTAGTGCAAGTGATGTTTGTAGGCCGTTGCATGCAATATATTTGATGCATGCTTAAAATAGGCAGTAATGTCATGTTTGTCGGAGTAAAATAAATAAAATACACAATAATATTATACATATTTCTGTTCTGTACCTGTAGCTACTAATAATTTCTCATTAACATGTGTTACACATGTGTACTACCCTGTTGTTCCCCATCTTCGCCCACCATCAATTGCTTCCACTGCAGCAATGCATTTTGGGAATTCACATGTAAATGAGCACGCAATGGCACGTGCTATATTAGTTACTGCTTTTAGTAGGACTACAACATATATGTCTATTTTGAGATATATATATATACAGAATCAGACATATACATATATAGATGCAGGTATGCTTATATTGTGAAGACAGTATAAAAAGCAGTGTAACTATGCAAAATAACTGTAAGCAACGACACGCCTAGTACAGTAATATTTCTCACCTGGTGGAAATTGTGAGGGGTAAATTCCTATATCACGGTCACCAGGTAAGCCTTCCACGACGACGGGAAGTAATTTTGCCCGAAGCAGCTCCTCCAATGGACTTAATATGAGACGTTGTGGTGTGGGCCCACCTCCAGTGCCAGTAGCATGCACGCGTTGGTGTTGTATTTTCTTTTTCAATTTGGACCTAATATCATCAAATCTCTTGTGACAATTCCGCTTGTCCCTCACATGATTCCCACACGCATTGACACCAATGACTATTGTGTCCCACATTTCTTTTCTGCTTGCTGAACTTGTCCGCCCTTGAAAAACATATCAAATATATGAGGTAAATGAATAATAATAGAAGCACCAGTTTCCTACACTGCTAGCTGTTCCAAGAGATAGCAAACATGCTGTTTTATGTGTAATATGTGAAGCACATGAGCATTCACTACTAAACCTATACATGTAAGCAAGGTTGCATTCATATTGTATGCAGTTATGGCAAATTGACCGCCTGTGTTTAGTTGTCCTTGTAAGGCATGATAAAAAGCTGTGTTTCCAGACTAATTAACATAGAAAGATATTGTGAACCCATATTTGCATATGAACAAAACTCAGATGACCTAGGATCACATGTATTTGAATAATAAATGTAAAGGTACACTTACCTAGTAAATGTCCATATATACTGTCATAGTGCTCCAGAATGCCAGTGACAAGAGCTGTATTTTCCTGGTCATTGAAGCGAGGATTACGTGGCTTCTCCACACGTTTCTTCCGAGCAGGTTTAGGGTCAGAGCTTGGCTGGTGCTGACTGGACTCTCCTTCTTCCAATGGAAGAGCCTCCAAAAGCTGCCCACCAGCAAGCACGCCACCACCATCCACCCCATCAGCAACTGCGCCACCAGCAGCACTCACAGCACCAGCACTCCAACTCCTAGCACCAGCACTCCCACTCCCAGCAACACCACTCGGTGCACCAGCAACATCACTCCCCTGAACAGTACGTTCACTCCGACGCGTACTCGCACGAGTAGCACTCCCACTCCCACCAGCATCACTCTTCCCACGCTTTGCGGGCATACTTCCAGCACTCACAAAAAACAGACAACTAATGTACAGCCAATCACACGAAACACTTCCACATATAAAACAAGACAAAGATGTAAACAAAACAACAATGGACAAAGCTCACCCAATACACAACAAGTCTCTCCGTCAATATGCAAATGTTCAATCAGCCAGCTCTGTGCGTCTCTCTCTCTCTCACTCCCAACAACACAGAGAATGATTAGCAGTACACGTTGCCTTTAAATATGGCGCGCAATCCAAAACATGCTTGTTTCGCCTGATTCAGCAAGATTTGTGATTGGGCAACCTATCAGCACCCCGCCACGCACGCCGATACACCTGTGTGTGATCGGCTAATCATCGTGAGAGTGGGCGGATTTGTTTTCGGGTTGATTTTGAATGTATTCGGCACTTACTGCATACGGAGAGGAAAAATCGCCATTAACATAACTAATCGGTAAGCTTGCCGATTTCACTTAATCGACGCTTACTGCATGAGGCCCTTAGACAAATAGGATGCTGGGTTCTATGACAACACTATGCTTGGTTCATGGAAAGTTAATTAACTTCCTCATATTGTGAATTTTTAACCGCTTAACATTAAAACATGTTATTTTTCTACTAAAATTATTAATGGTTAGATAGTTGGAAAGTTGTGTTGCTAAAGATTTATAGTATAGAAAATGCCAGAAGGCAATTGTAAGTCTTAATCAGAACACTTTGTATCCAAGAAGAACAGTGTGCTTTATTTCACCATCAATACAAGTTTCATCATCAAGGAAACTAACTTCCCTATCAGTCTCCTGTCTGTTTTTTCTTTGGCAGTCATCTTTGGCAATGCCAGTTCCTATCCACATAAAATGTAAACAGAAAAATGGGACATATACAGTAGTGATTTCAGATATGGATAAGAAACAATATTGCAGTCAAATTATACACAGATGTAGCATAGACTTACCATGGAAAAATAAGTGAAATCCCGTTGTTGCTGGTCAACAACCCATCACACCGGCTGAGCTGTGGCTGCCCCGGTGATGTCTTGTGGCTTCCGTAGTTGTTTGAATTAACGATTGTTTATGCTAGTGTATACTGTAGGTAAGTTAAATTAACTGGACACTAGTCTTAGTCTTTTTCTACAGTCATGAAAGCAAACACAGATTATTTTCTTATTCTTTATTCGCGTGCTACAGTACCCTGGGATTAGGTTTATTAAGTACAAAAATAATACTTATGTATAGCAATAGAGACAGATAAAGCAATCCCGTTGAGATACGGTACACTACAAGAGATAATTTGATACAGATGCAGTAAGATTTACTTTTTTTCGGTGCAACGAACCAACATCCTAAAATCAACGACTATCTATGGCACCACAAACAGTAAGGTCTGCAGCCCAGAATTTTTAACACGGTGGGGGTACATGCTTCTGATTGGGACCCAAACAGCATTAATACTTCACTTTATGGTCCATCAGCTGAGGAGATAAACCAATAATAACCTTGTGGAGAAGCAGTCTCCGGTCTTTCTAACCCCCGGTTGATGTAGATGCCTGAATATGGGCCTCGGCATCATAAGGGGGAGTACTGTAGGACCATATTCGGTTTTGTACAGGTATGTCATCAAGGAGAACAGAAAAAATAGGTGAAAAGTGCACAGCTAATAGAACTTCACTGTATTAGGACACAGTCAGTGACTGAAATATGGAGTGCATACCCATATACCCAAAACATATAATTGAAAAAGTGATAAATACACAACCGTAATAGGTGAATAAGTTTAGCGTCTGCAGCCGTATCAATAGAGTGGCTCACACCCTCTGCACTAATAAACAAAAACACAAGAAAACAGTGCAAAAACTCACATAGTGAAGTACATAAAAATGTGGTTTATCAATAAAAAGGTAAGTAATCTACGTACATCAGATAAATTGGATAAAAGCATTGACAGTGATAAACACAGAGGTTACCAATCAGCAGGTAAGTACACGACAGGGGGTCATCTCATAGCGATGGTAAGGGGATCATCACGGCTCGTCTGTGGTGGTGGCCTTTCTCACTAGTGGCACCAAAGATCCGTCTCAGAGCTGGCGTCACTTCTATCGAGATGGTGTCATTCCGGTCAGGTGTATACCAGGGAACAGGGGATGAGAAGTCCTTCCAGTGTGTGAGTCACATCCAGTGGCGACTAGTTCAGAATGTCCATACAGATGGGTTACCCGTGTGACACAGAGCAGTGGGAAACCCGAGTTGAAGCTGTGCGTGTAGTAGACCAGTCAATGACGTCACTGTTACTCGCACAACCTCCTCCCCGAGCGTCGCGTACACAGAGCGTCAGACCCGATATCGGTACACACCAAGTTCCTCAAGGGGATCACAGGGGAGATCACAGGCTAGGAATATACAGGTTAGTGGCAGTCCTACGCGTTTCGTAGCGGCAATGCTACTTCTTCAGGGTAGGTCACTAATGATTCAGAGGATGTTAAATACCCCGCGAGGATCGCACATTGGCTGGCACAAGGGGCGTGCACATCGAATCAAATGAGCATCAGAGGCAATCACATCAAGTGAAGCATAAATAGTAATTGGATGAGAAAATACATAAACGAGGAAAGAAATGTGTATATAAATAAATTCATACACATGAAATTTATACAGAGACAATAAAAATACAAAATAAAACCTAATTGGACCCTAAAAAAGTCGTGAGAGCACGAGTGAGACAAGCAACAGGGATGTGAACATAAGCTTGGAGCAGAGTTACAATGCCAGGAACTATTTATTCCTGGACTTAAATAGGACTCAACTAGGAAGTGGGATAATCATCATTGTCACTGTGGTAAGATAAGTCCACATCATCTTCCTTTCCTTCTTTCTTCTCCAACAGGTGCAGAAGATGTTAATCCACCAGCTTCTTGGGGTCAAATGAGACGTGACAGGCCATATACAAGAATTTTTTTGGAAGTTTTTGTTATTTATGTTCTTTTATAAAGTCATACATATTGTAATAAAACATTCACTGATGTGCACTATGTTTCTGTAATTTAAAGTAAAACTGTAAATTACAGAAACACAGTGAATGAATTTTACTGTATTTTAATGGGCAAAAGCACTAGTATCCTTATTGGGCTACTAGGACATTTGCCCATTCATTTGTAGGGAGAGTAGGGGTTTATTGGTGTAGAGGGTGTGGTTGAAGGGGGTAGTTGCCCTGGGGTGGGTGGTTTGATATTTCGGATGGATACTTGGATGAGGTAACCCCTAACTACTAAGTAACTGCTAATGTAATGAAGGGGATAGCCCCTCTCGCATCCTTCCCAGTATGCCTAACCACCTAACCTGGGCCTAACCTGGGGCAGCTACCCACATCACCCACCCCTCTACCCACATCCTCTGTGTTAATCCTGATAAACAATTAGTCTAGTCGCAG
The DNA here is from genome assembly GCF_040206685.1 of Ascaphus truei. Classification (NCBI taxonomy): domain Eukaryota; kingdom Metazoa; phylum Chordata; class Amphibia; order Anura; family Ascaphidae; genus Ascaphus; species Ascaphus truei. The sequence goes on along the minus strand of NC_134485.1, from coordinate 33,408,451 downwards.
GGGATTCCATGAGCAGGTGGGTGACAGGACCATACTATTGGCAGATTTCGTGCTGACTATTCACTCTACCATCTGACGAACAGATACTGACATTTCAATTGAAATTAAGAAAATAAATAAGAAAACCGTGGGGATTTTGTTGCCATGATTCCCGTTAACAGTGAGTTATTCTACAACTGTAGGCCTGAACTGTTAATTGGATGTATATTGTGACAAGGTGTCAAAAGTAGGACACTTTCTTTATTACTGTACTACAGTACACTGATAATTGTCCACAACTTGCATAAGTACTCCGAAATGTACAATATAAAGTATATTTGAAATACCAACAATGACCTCTAATTTTTATAAAGAGACTAATTGGAAAATATTGCACATGTACATCAAGGGAGTCACAGCCACAAGAATACAATGGTGGCTGCAGCAAGGGGACATCCAAGTGACACTCCGTTGCATTAGGCATCATGCTCAAGGGAAGACAAATGTTGCATAGGATGGTCAGCGAGGTCAGAACTGAGTAAATACTGTACACTACAGAGCACTTTACTTCCTCTTATGAGCCTTTAACAGTTCTGCCTCCTATATTTTTTTTATAATCTTTCCATTTGGGGGTTTATACACACTGACGCTAATTGGCAGGTGGATGAGATCAGCTAGGAAAAATATGAATATTCTGCCGCAAAAGCATGATTTTCCGGTGTCTGAGTGTAGCATCAGACAAATGGGACATGATTTGGGCTGGACCTTTGGATGTGTGCAGTAATGTACAGTTTGTTTCTACACATGAAAATTAATATACATTAACCTTATAAAATATTCCTGTTCTAAGCACAATTATTTTTTTTTTATCATCGGAGAGACCATCCCATGATATAAAGTGTTAACAAAATGATTCAAATTCAACAAGCACCTGCCTGGATCAAGACTGGAGAACAGTTTGAGGATGTAATCTTTTTAGATTAAACCTCTTTCACCCTTTGAATGTTTCTCTACTCTGGCAGTCTGAAAAAAATTGTTTTTTAAACCAAGACCTAAGCATCCACTAAAGGTTCATGTGTGTGGGGGCAATCTGCAGACTTGGCCCAGGACATCTTGTTATATTTGAAGGCAACCTGTTTTTGTTTTGGGAACATTAACTGTATCTTAGTGTGAGCCTGTCTGTTTTGCCATCTACTCTAACAGTGTACCATTGTTTTGACAGATATGGATAAAAACTACATGTAAGAGATCATTATAGCTCAGGCAGCTGCACTTTTCATTTCCAAGCACTTCCCATCTGGTCACCAGTACTTTCAAGATAATGACCCAAACACAGTGTGTTTGCCACTTTAATAAAGGGCAGTGACATCAACTGGTCAGAACACCACCAGAGTAAGATTTTTGTCACTTGCACTGTATTTTTTATGAACTATTGTGTGTTTTTGTGTCATTAATCACATAAACTGTATTTGCCTTATTACTTAAAGTTCCCCTGATCTGAACCCCATTACATTGGGCTGGCATGCTTAAAAGAACCACCTGCACCAATATGTGAAGCAAGCTAACAAAGATGGCCTAGTGAAGGTGAAAAATAAATACTGAAAAGAATGTCTGAATTTTGAAACATGCAATAATTATATCAACTGTACTGTACAAGAAATATGTTACCGATATTATAACAATAAACAGGATGGTGATTGGGATGTAAAAAAAGCACTGCATTTCACTGTAAATCTTGATACTGTTTTATTTGAACAAAATAATCTGTATTCAATTCTGTTGTACTGCACCTATATCAAGTAAAGCAAACGTTGTTTTGAATATTTAGCGCCCAGTTTATTTGCTTAAGGACCTCACCGTGGTCTGCTTTGTTTGCTTTATTCACATTTATTTAAACACCGAATCCACAGACAGAAAGCTGACAAAGTGGTAATAGCTCTGTACAATGCATTTTTCAGTGTATTGTAGGAATATATTCAAATGTATTGTTTCATGATTCTTACACAGGCAGAAGACAATTCCTACACAGCTAAGACAGGCATTCTGGGGCCAGTCAGACCATGGGGGTGTTCCAATCTTTACTCTGACAACAGTGTCTGGTGTGCAAGCACTTGTTTGATGGGTAGAGGAACCAGCTGTCAAGATTCAAAGGAGAATGTACGAGGAGAACCTGTAATACCGGATCAATAGGGATGCTCATTGATAGCTGGAACAAGGAGTCTGTAATACCGAATCAAAAAGAAAGCTTGTTGATAGCTGAAACTAGGAGCCAGGATCCACGGTGCAATGTGAGCAGAGAGTTCAGGAAGGAGCAGGCAGATGGGATACTCATATGATCAAAAGTTAGGGCAGACCGTAAACAGAAGAGTAGTCATCAAGCAAAAGGTCAGAGAAGGAAGTAAGCAGCATTTTTTTTAAATGCTTTTTAGCTTGTACAAAAATATATATTTTTTATTTTAACAAGTTTTCTAAAAATTATTACAAACAGCTATTATCAACTCCTTCAAAATCCTGCAGACAGAGTGCTGTACAACTCTGTAAAGAAAACAGATTTTCCAGTAATGATGGTTCAAAAGCAGTACAATATCATGGTAAGCAACATCATCATTTAGACACAGACGGCAAGCAATGCCTTTTCCCAAGAAAAGAAAAGTATTTTGGCTACACATGAGAAAATGTTTGGGGTACACATACCGTATTGGCCCGAATATAGTGCGACCTCACAAATAATATGCAAGTTTTTAAGGTGTTCTACTTGAAAATAAACGGTGTTAGTCTGCGAATATAATACGAATACAGTTTTCGGAATTACATTTTTAGGGGGAAAAAATAGCACTACATTCAGGCCAATACAGTATTTCCTTTAAAGGGATTAAGAAGGCTATCACTGTTGAATCAAGACATATTCATAATCACATACATGTACACTATAAACATAATCTGTACTAATATTTGTCTGTAGACGAATCGCACACTCCTTCAAGTATTCAAACTTTTTCCTTTGCTGTTTCATTCTCCAAATAGGCTGAATAACCCGGGCTGGTTAACTCTGGTGAAAAGCAGACAAACATTCCTCCTCTATAGGCGGACTGTATGGCGATAGTTGCAGAGCATTTACGCAAATAGCTTGCTGTCGCCATCTTTCCTTGGATAAACCTTCAGTAGCATTTCCATTTCTGAAGTGTCAGAATGTTTTACTCTATTTGCAGCAGGTTTAGTTAATCAGCGAGAGACCTCTGTTTCTTGAGTGCATCCTGCAATTCCCCTCTCAGCTCTGCATCTCTTCCCTGTGCTTTTTCTGAGTTAACATCACTGCATCCTTCAGCATATTTTTTAGCTCTGCAGATTTCATCGCTAGGGTCGCTGATGCTTGCATTTTCCACACCTCTCCTGGGCGTACTGACTTTTCGGAATGGAGCAGCCTCACTGCTTTATTAGCTTTACACAGCTCAGTGATCCTGATTTGGTTTTGTGCCTGAGTTTCGTGGCTTTACCCATTTTCTTTTACTGACCCCCAGAGGCGTAGCATCCCACCCAGTTCTCGCTCCAGTTTCTGGATACTCTCCTGCAGGTTCACAGTCCTGTAAGCTCCTCCTCCAGTAATGCTCTGGTGACAGTCAGCGTGGCCTTCAGCTCCTCAAGCTGCTCTGCAGGGGGACACTGGATACTCAGATGCTCCTGCAGCACTTTTACTTCATTTACAGCCTGGATATTTTCTTCCTGTAGAACTCGCTGCTTCTCCTCAGCATCCGCATGTTTCTTCACGGCCTCCTGTAGATGCGTATGCAGCTCTTGCAGCTGGCTCTGCCATATGTGCTCTGCTTGTGTGTACTACTCCAGGGAGACACATAATTTTTGCAGCGCTCTTTCGGAATTCACCAGTGTTTCCTGCACATCTAAGTTTTCCTGCACCAATTTTTTCTTCACTTTTTCTCCTTGGTGAAGCTTCTCATTTCCTTCACTGACTTGGCCAGTCAAACATGAAACCTTTTCTTTTAGGTTTCTGTTCTCGCTTTTTACAGGCTTTATATCACTTAGGACCTTTTCATATTTCTGTTTCAAGTTAGAAGGCATTTTATCAGCTTGCTTTGCTTTTGCTCCGTTGTGGCAACTGCAGTATTTGCCCTCTCCAGACTTGTCATCATCTCCACCAACTCAATGCATAAGAGACTCCTGTTTTCTCCTAGCTGCATTCTCATGTAAATCTGGGAGTAGACACCTCTGTAACACATTGTTAACCTCTGTGACTTGGTGTTAGCCTCCTGTAGCTCAGCGTTAACCTCCTGTACCTTGGCATTAGCCTCCTGTACCATGGCGTTAGCTTCTCGCTCCTTATCCAATTGTTCCTGCAGGACATTATAATCAGATTGGAATGCATAACTTAAGGCATATTTATCCTAGTTCAAGTATTCAGCTTTCTTTTGACCCTCCTTTTTCTTTGCCGTCGTTCTCATGACTATTCTGCCTGCCACTCTGGTCTGCAGCACATCTTGATTCCTTTCTGACCCATGTTGTCCTGACATCACAGGCTGATCAAGTGTTTCGGTCACTTCCTCTGTGAGTTGAGACACACTTTTCAATTTTCTTCCTTTTTCTCTTGGCTTTAGTGGCTCCTTAGACATCAGTAGTACCGGCGCACACTCACTGTGACCAGCTTCTGCATCTTCCTTGCAGGCATTGCTTGCTGTTGCAGCTGTGGGAGACAATATTCCTCATGCTGGTCTTATAGCTCCAGTTTCTACCGTTTATATTCGAGAATTTGGGGACACAATTCTCCTGTGTGACCTTTTTTCTGACAAGCCCTTCCTCATAGCCGGCACGGCTCCGAATTCCTGGTCACTGGCTCGGTTTATGGGGTCCTGCAATCTGGACCCATGTCGCTATTGGAACTTTCATCTGTGGGTATGGCTCTCTTCCCAGGGCCACATACAAGTCGTCATCATCATCGTCTGAAGTGACACTGTTTCATATGTTTCATATGTTTACCTACATTGCAAAACAAACATTTCACGTTGGCCATTTTAAAATCCTTTTTTTTTCTCTCTTGAATCTGCTGGGGCAGACTTTACACTCAGCACTTGATTGTCGCATTTGCTCTACACAGCACAGCTATCTTGATTTGGTTTTCTGCCATTATTTACTTCTTCTTTTCACACCTGACAGGGCAGACTTTACAGCTAGCACTTGTTAGCCATGTTAGCTTTACACAGCTCAGCGATCCTGGCTTTGTTTTGTGCCTGAGTTTTGTGGCTTTACCCGTTTTCTTCTACTGACCCCCAGAGGCATAGCATTCCACTTCAAATACCACCTGTGGCAGGACAGCCTCGTGGTGGGGTCAGTAAGGGTCTTAGACAGTGGGTTAGGCTTGAAGCTACAGTGGTTTATTCTCTGCAAACACCAACATTGTCATTGTACACTGTCTTATAAAGGCATAACACAAACCAGAAAATAAAACCCTACTCCCCTTGGGAGTCATTCTAGATCGCAGAGGCCCGATCTACCTGGATGGCCAGCTATGCCAGATACCAGCCCCAAATCATACAATACAACATCAGGGAATAATATGAATGTCCTTATCTGTTAAATGGTGAACACTGAGCCAAGCAAGCTCAGGCAATCCTTCTGGGCATGTTAGAGATATGCTTCCTCCTAAAGTCAGGAACGGAACTTCTTTGGAGCAGAGCCACGTCCCGTGGCTTGTTCACACCCATGGTGCTTCTGTCTACTGGGTGTGATTCCCAGATGGTCCCAAGACCCTGCTCACTGTAGGCCCATGGACCAGACCAACCAGTATCCCCCTGTGAGAGGAAAATCAATATCTCATTAGGCAGCTCCTTTCCTGCCTCTTATACTCCCCCCCCCCCCCCCCCACCCCATGTATTCAGGAGTTCAGTCTTAATTGTCTGAACCTTCCTCCCTCTCCAGGAGGAATTCACTGCCTGCATGGTGGAAAGCACATCTACTGTACTATACTCCAGCATATAGAGACAGTGACACTGTCACAGCTCCAAAACAATGAAATTGGCCCTGTATGATATTGTTTATAAATAAACCCTTAAAAACTCTGCCGGGAATTATTAAGCTAATATCACAATTTTATTCTCTCTTAGAATAGAGATAAACTTTTAAAAATCAGAGGTTCTATTGTTAAGGGGGGGCAAGGCCGATACACAGGCTAGGAGAATACCATTTAGAGCAGCGAAGGACTCCATTAATTACTTAGGCATTGTCATCCCCACGATTTATCTAAATTATACTGTATATGCTAAACTTAAAGCCTATCATAGAAAATATCACGAAAGACCTAGAATCCTGGAATAGACTTCCACTTTCTCTATTCGGTAGAATTGCCTAATTAAAATTGAACTCTTACAGTTGCTTCATCTTTATTGAAGAGAAAGGACATTTCTTTTATCAATAAGATCTTCACAGATTTTGCCTAGAGAAAACAAAATCACAGAATCAAAATTGTCAAACGTTGGCCAGACAATGATATTAGAAGGACCAACTTTACTAACGTCAGAGATTTCAATATAGCCCAATTTATTGTAGCTTAGTACAGTATGTCAGAGACTGACTTTACAACACCTCAGTCTTCTATAACTATTCTCTTGAATTTGTCATGGCAAATCACATTTCTTTGCATATTAGCCGCATTTTCCATTAGTATCTTTGTCAAACAAGCATTTCATTATGATTTTTGCAATGCAGCAACTGCACTCTCAAGGTTTTTACTGAAACACCCGAATTATTCCAACTTGGACAACTTAAAAACCTCCAATTTTGAGTTTTGTCCACTGAAAGAACAGATGCCTCTTTGGACAAAGATACAAGGAGTAGCACATTTTTACAGAAATGGTAACCATTCATTCTGAAAACACAAGGGGAGACCAGAGATTACATTCTCAAATAATTTGAATATACAAAAGAGTTCACAGAGGCTAGACTACGACACGAATGGCAGAGACATCCAGTCTGAACCCCACCCACCTCATCCCAGTCAATGGCATCACATCTCATTCCATTTTTAAAAGGTTACAATCAACAAAATATATGTCCCTTGGAGACAGTAATAGTGATACTACTACCCATAAGGTTTTTAAGCTCACACTCCTAGAGCTGCTGTCCTGAATAACAGAGGTTGTATGGGTTCTAATACTATTGGGTCTGACACCAGTACACCATTCCAGTTACTAGGTGCTTTAGGTTTGCTAACTCAATATAGTTTGAATATGGAAATCCTTTTAAGAAGTATGGGATGTGAATCATTTGAATATACGTTGCATGTCTCATTAACATATATTCTAGGTACCGCCATTTTGAGCATAGAGTTCTATCCCTAGGTTATTTAGAGGGAGCTTTGAGGGGTTATACAGTATGTACAACTTGTGACACTACTAAATTAAATCCCTCCTCCTCCCTTTCCCCTCCAACATCCAGTGTCCAAATAAGGAACAACCTGTCCTTTGGGGATTATTACTTAATTAATGCCCTGAATTTGATCAAAGAGTGGGGATTTCATTAGTGCCTATCATTTTATTACTATTTTTACATATATTACATAAGAAAATATAATGAAAAATCTGGTTAAATACCAATTGTTCATGCTATAAAACATTGCTTTTGCATGTTTTATTAACCTTTAGTGAGAATTGATCATTAACTTTAACTAGAAAACTGTAACATAGTCATGTTGAAAGACTTGACATTGACATTGTTATTATACCATAAACAATCAATGTATTTGTGACATCTGATGCTGATAAAAAAAACTGATTAATTGATTAAGCTGTTGAATTAGGCTGTTGAAAAACAAAAAATGCTAGTACAGTAGTTCCCACACAAATATGGACATGTCATTAACAATAAGAAGTATGCTGTAGGAATCCCACATCTTCATTGAGTTTGTTACCAAACTAATCTTCCAGCCTCTTGGTAATATTCTGCTAAATGCAGATCATGATTTATAAACATAATATCAGTTTACAGTATACAGTATGTCTGGACAGGGCTACTAACATCTTTTTTTGGCCCAAAACAATTATAAAAATGGGCCTTTCCGGCACCCTGGCAAGCCACAGCCCCCCCAAAAATGTAGCATTTAATATAATCTAGTAATATTTTACACTTTAATTCCTACTGAAAATAAAGTAGTCATGTCTTTACATATGAATACAGATATACACATCCTCTAGGCCTGCTTCTTCCCTCTCACACACATTAATTCACAGGGTATTTTGGTGCAACTTGACCCTTACATATATTTGTGGGGCCAGTCCCAGGTGTAGCCCCCTGCCAGCAGCCCTGCATTTGTACACTTAAGTGATATACAAGCAACACATTGTACTTAAGATTATACTACACAGAACATAAACAGGACAGTGGTCAGTGGACTTTTGAACACTCAAAGGAAATATTTAAACACTTTGTTAGAAAGCCTGGTTTTCCAAAATAATAATGTATTCCAAGCTATTATGTAAACTCTGCTCCCATTTGTGAGCTGAAGTTTCATGATTACTGCCTCCTGTACTTTACATGCCACACCGGGGCTGGGTAGCCTACTCCAGAGGATTTAAGCAAAATATAACATAAGACTAACATGTAAAAAGATCTTCTTGATTATAGTCATGTAAAACAGAAACTGCCAGAGTGTTACTAGGTTTGATATATTAAAGTGTGATTTAAAACTTTTCCGTCCATCAACATTCACATATTTTTTTGGATATTATGTGCATCCTGGGAAATTAAGATACATTTCTTAGATGTAGTTTAATCTGTATCAGATCAGAGGAGAATGTTAGTTTCTCTAATTTCCAAACCATTTTTGCTCTGTTCTGTACAGTAACAGTAACAGAAAAGCATATGGTGGTGACCTCACTTTATCTAAGCACAAAAACATATCAGACGTATGAAAACGAAGTCAGGCAAAAAGATGTTTGCCTTTTCAGCAAAAAATTGTTAATACCTGCAGAGTTGGGATAGGCTATAAAAGTATTAAATACCCCACAATTAGGCTGATCGATCAGCAGGGTCATTTTATGTGTCTTACATAAAATTACATTACATATTAAGATTAGTAAATATATTTGAGATTTTATGCAAATTAGGCTGATCGATCAGCAGGGTCATTTTATGTGTCTTACATAAAATTACATTACATATTAAGATTAGTAAATATATTTGAGATTTTATGCAAATTATCCTGTGATTAAAGTCAACTTATTATTCTCCCCTTTCCTATACAGATGCATGCACCAGTGGTTGCAATAACGTGTTAGGCTGGCCCTTTTTTTGTGCGCTGATAATTGTTTTGCAATGGTGTCTGTGGGGTGTGTCCCGCTACAATACACCAGCAGAAGTAATAATGGCCGGCTACATCTGTATATACTAAAAACACAATTCTATTTTCTCCATCTTATTTCCCCCTACCTATGCCATGTACAGTATACAGTATAAAGCCTAAACTGAGAACAAAGAATGATATTGGTCGGCGCTTCCACACAAAATACAGTGATCAAGTGTTCTTAGGTGATTAAGTAATAGTAAAATACAAATGTGAATTGTGAACATACTGTATAATTTAAGTAAATGGGTGATGATGCTCAACAAACCTCTAGTGGGGACTTGTTTAAAAAAAGTCCTCCTCCGCAACAGCTCTTCACAGAAACCCAAAGGAGCAGGATCAACCCAAAAATGAAAACTAATACATAGTGTGTATGTACTGTTGTGACAAAAAGTAAAAGGTGAGTGGAATCTGCTCATAAGAAGTACACAAAGTAGATGTAAATAAAGCCTATCTCCAATCTGTGGCTGTGGTATTTATTTCTTGATGACGTGTGCTGGTGTACCTCAGAATAAAATAATTGGAATAGACAAAGTGCAGATAAAAATATCACCATTTATAATAAAATATGTACAGTACTCAATGTACTCACATTCTGTACGGGTATAAGTGGCATACAAGTGAGGGAATCTGGGCTGGTCACATCACTTTAAGAGATGATGTCACATCCTTTTGAACTAATGTGACCTATCACATGGTATAGCAATCAATGGGATTGTCTTCAATCCAATTGGCTTTAATACCATGTTATATCCATATAGTTTTATGGATGTGATGTACCTCCCTTTGTGATTGCCCATTGAATGATAATGTATTAATGTGTGCCCCTTTAAGGTACAGATAAATATAGTGACAGCCAATTAATTTTTTTGGCAAATGTTTGTTTTGAATTCATTGTAATTTTTTCTATTTGTTTTTATTGGTTGGATTCAATTGTTTGGAAATTGGATGGCTTGTTTTTAGTATGTTTTAGGATTAGTTAGCATTTTAAATAAATTATTTGTTTGGTTGGATACTGGTTTAAATTCATTAATTGTTTTTTTGGCTAGTGTTTAAAATTAATTAATTGTTTTGTTTGTTAATGCTTTTATTTGTTAATGCCCCAGAGAGGCTTCAGCGCCGTTGGGCTCATCTTGGAAACTATGGTTCCATCAAGGCTCTGGATCTCTTGGGCTTTGAAGACTTCCGGTCCGACAGTTCTCAGGTTAACTGCAATCGTAATGTTGGCGTCTAATCTCACGTATGTATCCTAGTCCCTGCTCGCTCATTTTGCTTCCGAATTTAGTTATCCCCTCTTGTTGATCATATTCTATGTCTCCCCGTCCCCTACACTCATCAAAGGAGAACGCGCCTAGAGCTATTAGAGCAGTATGTTGGAGGCATTGATCCCTGGGATATCGTTCAGGTCTAGCCATGGAGACCAGACTTTTAGAAAGTTTGTACCGGTGTCGTTAACCAGACTCGTTAACTGTTTCATCCGGCAAACGTGCCAAATTCTATTCCTGATTTTTGGGATATTTGGTAGTTCCGACTGCTTCCACAATGCTGCGATTTCGCACCTCAGGGCAGTTGCAAAATGTGCAATCAATTTGTGCTCCGACCTGTTTAACCCCGGGGTGCGTCTGGCCAGCAGAAACAACCAGGGGTCTAAAGGGATCGCGCAGTCGAGAATTCTCTGGAGCCAATTTCTGATATCTTCCCAGATTGGGAGTATCTTGGTGCAACCCCACAGCATATGTAGCAAGTCTGCCTGCTCCCCACATTGTTTAGGGCACAATGGGGGGGTACCCCTGACAAACTTTGACAATCGTAGTGGGGTCAAATACCACCTCATCAGGACCTTATACGCGTTCTCCTTTAATGTCGTGCAAATTGAGCTCTTAGCTGCCGCCAAGACGATATAGTCCCATTCCTTGTCCTCTAATGTGTCCCCTAGGTCTCTTTCCCATCTATTCCTATATTTTAATGTCACGTCGGCGTCAGGATTCGGACAGACCACCGCTTTGTACATTGTAGAGATAAGTCCCCTGGTTCCTGTTCCAGTAGAACAGAGCTGTTCAAAATTAGTGCGTTGAGCCCGAATGGGGAATTTATCATAAAAAGCTCTTAACTGGAGGTATCTAAAGAATTCTGAGTTTGGAACTGATTTTTCAGACTTAATTTGCTCAAATGGTTTGATAGAAATTCTACCCTCCAGGTGTAAAAGGCGAGTGTAGCCCTTCTGTGTCCAAATCATGAAATCCTTCTTCTGCAGGCCCGGAGCGAAATCAGGGTTTCCCAAAATTGGGGTCATCAAGGAGTGTTGTCTCATTAAGACATGTTTGTATTTGCTTTTGTCCCATACTGCCAAAGAGCCGACAATCGCGGGGAGCGGGTGTGTGAAGTCCTTACGGACCTTATTTGGAAGCCAGATCAGGTCCTGCAGCGCCACCGGGGCACAGCAGGCCGCCTCCAGCTCCACCCAACGCCTTCGACTAGGGTGAGTGTGCCACTGGATGATTTGGGTTAATTGGGCCGCTCTATAATACGACAACAGGCAAGGTACCGCTAATCCTCCTTTTGTTGTAGGCCGAATTAGTGTACTAGTTTTGACGCGGGGGGTTTTATTACCCCAGATAAATTTCACCATTGCGGACTGTAACCTAAGGATCTCTTCCCTGATTATAGGGACCGGAAGAGTCTGAAATAGGTACAGAATTCTGGGAAGGAGATTCATTTTTAGAGATTGAATCCTGCCAATCCAGGATATGTTGTACCCTGCCCATTTCCGGAGATCTTCCTTCAGTGTCCGAATTAGTCTGGGGTAATTAGCTTTATAAAGGGTGCCTGACTGTTTCGTGATATTGATTCCTAGATATTTTATGGAGGAGGTTTGCCATTTGAAATCAAAGTTCACCGTGATCAGTTTCTCGGTAACTTTAGGTAAATTGATATTTAGGGCTTCTGATTTTGCCTGGTTAATTTTAAACCCCGATAACGTATTAAATTCCCCATATATTTGGAAAACGTTCGGCAGAGAGGTGAGGGGCTGTGATAGTGTGAGTATCACGTCATCAGCGTACAGGGCCACCTTATGTGGCTGGTCACTAATTTGGATTCCTGCTATATTCGGGCTAAGGCGGATGTGCGCCGCTAGGGGTTCAATACATAGCGCAAAGAGAAGGGGTGACAGAGGACAACCCTGCCTGGTGCCGCTCTTTATCTGAAATTCTCCCGAGGGGAAGCCCTGGTGTCTGACCTTCGCCGTCGGTCCCCGATACAGAGCGAGAATTGCCTCTATCATTCTCCCCCCCAATCCGAACGCCCCAAGCGTCTCTCTCAAGTAGGGCCAATCAATTCTGTCGAACACTTTTTCTGCATCTAAACTAGGCACCATAGACGGGATATGTTTTTTTTGCGCCAGATCAATCAAGTCGATAATCCGTCTGGTGTTATCAGCTGCTTGTCGACCGCATATGAACCCTACTTGATCGGGATGGACCAACTTGGACAACACCTGGTTAAGGCGGTTAGCTAAAAGTTTGGAAAATATTTTTGTGTCTGAGTTTATTAACGAGATGGGTCTATAGCTTTTACAGTCCGCTGGGTCTTTTCCTTGTTTGTGGATTACTGAGATAGACGCCTGGAGCATCGAGCTCGGGATGGGGGCACCATCCAGAAAGGAATTACATAATTTTAGTAGGTGAGGAGCTAATATTTTGCTGAATTTCTTATAATAGAGATTGGAGAAGCCATCTGGGCCTGGGGCCTTGGCTGCCTTTAATGACTTCATTACCTCTAGGAGTTCCTCGGTAGTAAAGTCTGCCTGTAGTGCGTCCCTCTCCTCTCTGGTCACTTGAGGCAATTGAGCCTCTGGTAAGAACGTCTTTAATCGTGCTTTTGTGGTTGTGTGTGTGCCACCTTCGCCCTATCGTAGAGGGTCTCGTAGTATATTTTGAATTCGTTAACTATTTGTTTGGGGTCAGAGGTCAGATCCCCCTGCACTGTTCGAATTGCCTGAATTTGGGAGACTTGTTTTTTGTCTCTAAGTTTGTTGGCAAGTAGGGTATCTGGCCTGTTTGCTTTCTCAAAAAATTTCCTCTTCGACCATGTCAGCTCCTTTTCAGCACGGGAAGTCAGCAAGATATTTAGCTTAGTTTTAGTGTCTAGCAACTCCTTAAGGGTCATTGCGTCTTTGTTAGTTTTATGTCGAGCTGAGAGGACTGCCAATTCTGCTTGTAATTGATTGATTTTCTTGTCCTTCTCCCTCTTTCGTCTACTTGCAATCCTTATGAGCTCTCCTCTCAGAGTCGCCTTATGGGCTTCCCATAAGGTAGCCTGCGAAGACACACTTCCCGTATTCTCCTGAAAATATTCCCTGATTCTATCCCCTACATTTTGTGCAATTTCGGGGATTTTTAGTAAGACTTCATTGAGCTTCCAGTTCGCTCCTGGACTGTCTAGAATAAAATCAGAGCACCGCAGCTCTATCGGTGCATGATCTCACTACGAAATATCGTGGATGCCCGTGTGGGAGATCTGTGAAACCATTCTACTGGATACAAAAAGGTAGTCTATCCTACTATATCTGTCATGTGGGTGGGAGTAGAATGTAAACCCTTTATCCTGTCGGTGCTGTTCTCGCCAAATATCTAAAAGGTTATTGGTTCTCAGCCCTCTATTCCAAGTTTGTCTTATCCTTGAGTTAATTTTACCGCTCGGGGTGCATCTATCTAGTATTGGATCTAGCGTCTGGTTAAAGTCGCCCCCAAGTATTACACAGCCTTGCGCTATCCTCTGAAGGATAGAGAAGAATCTTTCTAGGAACGTTTCCGTGCCTTCACTTGGCGCATAAACGTTTGCCAGCGTGATTGGTTGACCTCTTATTTCGCCGCTTATAATTAGGAATCGGCCGTTGTAGTCTTTTTTAATAGTCTTAATCGCAAAGGGCAAACGGTTATGTACTAGAATGGCCACCCCTCTCTTTTTTTTAGTGGCTGAAGCTGAGAACCAGTTCTTAAACCTATAATCAATATATTTCGGTGAACTTGATTTAGAAAAATGTGTTTCCTGTAAGAGGATGATGTCAGGGTCAGTTTTTTTGTAGTCCGCCATAGCTAATCTGCGCTTCCCTGGATTGTTAAAGCCTTTCACATTATGTGATATAATAGTAATCCCTTTACTCATGATTGCAATTCCACACCTTTTCTCTTGCGTGAGCAGCCGTCGGAGCCCATGATGTCGGCGGTGAGGATGGCTGGTGCTTCTGGGGCTGATTGCACCTGACAGCGAGCTGGATCTGTGGCATGGGAATACAGCAGGGGACACACTGGAAAGACACAAAAATACACAAATCAATATTCATTCCAACATTTAATAACTGTCCGGGGACTGGGCGGGAACTAGCTCCCCCAACCTCCTTCTTTGCCCTCTCCAGGCGTGCAGCCTGGGCGGAGTTCGGGATGGCCCTCCATCCCCCTCTCCCGCCCTGCTCGGCTGGCCTAGACGGGGGACTTTCATGGGCCACTCGTGGGTCTTCTCTCCCACGCCCATGTGGAGACTCATGCACAAAGCCTTCGCGAGGGACAGCATCCCTCCCCCTCTCTCCTGCCTGTGCAGTGTAATGGTGTAACGACAACTGTTCATTATGTAGGTTCTTAATTTTAAATTCAACTGTTAACTTTAAAATTCAAGTGTAAGCTTCAGAGTGTAACTTCTTGCCCTTGACCGCTAGTCGCTCGTATACATTCCTGCCTGCCTCTGTCTTGGTATGTGCCTCTACAACATGCTGTCCTGGGATGAGGTATGCTCAGCTAGTCTCCTGCTCCTTGTCTGGGCCTCCTTGTTTCTCTAGTAGTGGCCCCTGGGCCTAGCTGTGTGCTGTGAGTGATGTGTGGTGCGTCCCTGTTTATTAATTACTGCTGTAATGCCCACGTTATTATGTCCCACTCTCTATTATCCCCTTCTATCTTTTATCTGGGCATGTGAACTTCCGCCCCCTCGTCGCCTCCGATGTCCGCCTGCTTTCGTTGCACTGTGTGCCACCTTTGGCTCGTCGCTCTTTCCTCTGCATGTCTCCGAGTTGTAGGTGAGTGTCTTGGCGTCGCCACGCCAGTGTGCGCCGGTACTCGCGGGTTTGCGGCCTCTTCTGGAGCGCGATGATGATGACTTCCGGTATCGCCTTTAGTCTGCCTCCTCCAAGATGGCGCCCGCTCTATTTCCGGCGCCGTTCTTCCGGCGGCCGCCATTTTCCCTCAGATAGCCCGCGAAGAAGGACGCCTTCTCACCTGCTCCCACGTCTGGAAGCGCTCCACTTCCGCAACGAAGCCATGCGGTGAGGCGCTTGTTGTGGCGCCATGTTGGATGCCTTGCGTTCCACTGCGATCCGCCATTTGCAGCAACAGGTAGGGGTTTGAATTTTTGTTACTTTTCTTTTTCTTTTGCTTAGGAGGATTACGGGTTTCCCGTAGAGTCCTTGGTGTCTCAGAGCACTCTTGATACAGGGCGCTCTTCCATGATAAGCAGTCCAGCACTCTTAGTGGCATCAGCAGCAGGGTATTGGCCCTGTCAGGCAAAGCGGCAAGTTCTCTTCTTAACCAACTGTTGGGTAAACCTGTACCCTAACTTTTAGACCGTGTATTCAGTCAACTGTATTTAGGTATTCACCTCAAATTACTGCGGGTATCGCCGGGTCTCGGGGTGATTTGGAGGGACCTACAGTGTTCCACTCTGTCTCCTCCCGTGCCTCTCTCCTGGGGCTTTTTGTCGGGCCCTCCTTCAGCCCCAGTTTATTGAGGAAATCCTCACTCTCTCCCGGGTCCTTCATTGATATGGCCTTCCCGTTCCTTATGACCAAGAGGCCGAACGGGAAGGTCCAACGATATCTAACTGCCCGGTCTCTCAGCAGTTTAGTGACGGGTTGCAGTGCTCTTCTCCTCGCTAGTGTGATCGGGGATAGATCTTGGAACAACTGCATCGTGGCTCCCTCGAACCGGCAGGCCCCCTCCGCTCTGGCGCATTTAAAGATTGCGTCCCTTGTCTTAAAGTAATGTAGCCTAGCGATAATATCACGTGGTTGCTCCATTGCTGCAGGGCGGCTTCTAAGGGCTCTGTGACAGCGGTCCATGGCTCTTTCTGTTGCCGGTATGTCGGGCAGGATTGTTTCTAGCCACCTTGATATGAATTCCTCCACATCAGTGATTGCCTCCGGGACCCCGCGCACTCTAATATTGTTGCGGCGGTCCCGGTTTTCGGCATCCTCCTGCCTATCCAGTATCTCCGCTATCTGGGTTTGCATATACAAGGTTCTTTTGTCTGTTTTCTTTATCTGCTTAGATGTGGTCGCCATCTTTTCCTCGAGGGCCCCTGTCCTCTCCCCCAGGCCCTGTACCTGTATCGTTTTTTAAGTCCTGGAGCCCGACTTAAATCATATTTTTCATGTCCTGGTATAGGCGATCAAAATCGCAGATTCGGACAGGCATCTGTGTGGGCTCATTTGGGGGGTCCTCTTCCCTCTCCGACTCAGACCCCGCTGCTGATTCCGGCGCCCTTGCTGTAGCAGCGCCTCGTGGGGCAGAGCGGCCCAGATATCTCCTTAAATCTCCCTCTTTCTTTTTCTTTGCGGTGAGTGGGGCCATCACGGGAGTATCTGCCGCACTGTCACTACTTTTATTGGGTATTTTTGTTGTCGATTACTGCCTTTTTCGTAATGTTATGGGAGGTGGGGGATGGAGCTCTGATTCTATGCTGCCATCCGCTCCAGCCTCGCGCATGCGCCTCCAAATTGTCCACTTTTAACGGTTTACATGTTGCTTCATAAATAGGCAGAAAATCTTTATAATTGATCACCATACATTCCTGTGCATGTTACTAAGATATCAGCCATCTGCTCCTGCGCTCCATTCATTCCTGTGATTGCTACAGTTCCAAGACAGCAGCCATTTGCGCCTTCGCTAATAAAATTACTGCCCACGTTTAAAGACAGAATACAAGAACCGGCAAAATTAACAATGGACTGAGAAGGAGTTACAGTATGATGCACACTTTGATGGTGCATGTGACAGAAAATACAAACAACAGAACAGCGTCTAGGAAATTTGGTATAAATGAAAATAATGGGAGGTTAGGGCGGAAACACAATATTGAACTCCCAAATGCACATTCTACAAAAAAAGCATTGAGAGTAACTAAAAAGGGGCACTATGAAGATCTTGATGGACATGTTGTTCAGTACATTAGGGAGATGCGTGATAAAGGATGTCCCATATGTAGCCCCCTGTAAACAGCACAGGCTGTACATATCTTTCTCCTACTGTGGTAAGTCCTGTTAAGGGCAGGCGCCAGTAGTAATCATGGGTTTTCCCCCCTTCATGCCCTGCCCTGAGTGATAGATGCAGACCCCTGACTCTGCTGCACGCAAGAGACAGAGGGGAGGTCCTGCTGACATCATAAGGGGTGGGGCTGGCTCTATTTAGCAGCCAGCTCCTGTGAGTGTCAGAGTCTACTTGGAGTCTACTTGGAGTCTACTTGGAGTCAGTCAGTCAGTCTAGTCCTAGAGTCTACTCTAGGAAGTCTGTTCTGGGAGTTGGAGGAGAGAAGGAGGTCGAGCTCTCTCCTGGGAACAGGAGAGACACTAAGAGAACTCTGGCCTATGATAGTCAGGGAGGGAGCAGAGCTCCGGTGGGACCAATGCCCCTCACCCTGATGAGGGGGAGATGGGGAGGATCTACCCCCGCCCAGAGGGGACCCTCTGAGGTGGGCACTGGGGTATTGAGACCCATCACAGACTATCCTGTGGGAGTACTTCGTGGAGGAAAGGAGAGGAGAGGAGAAAGTAGGTACACCTTGGGATTTCTGCTGTGTGCTGCTGCTATTGCTGTTGTTGTTGCGGCTGCATGCTGCAAGGCTGCTGTGTGCGAGATAGAGCCAATAAAGAGAGACATTGCTGATCTTACTAAGGACTGTTGTGTGATTCGGGAGCATCCACCCTGGGACCAGGGTCAATTCTTCTATACAGGTCCTACCCCACATCCCTGGGAAAGTATAGAGGATGGAGGCGCTGCACTACCACTAAAAGAATGAGGCAAAAACCCCAGAAGCCTGGTCCTGTATCCCCAACAACATCGCGAGAAGCTCAGGCCCTCCTGTTACCGGCAGGTATGCACCACTCATACACGTGTAGCCAGCCCTCATACACCCTAGATATAGTATCTGTGTCTGGGGGGGGGGAACATGGGTTACACATATATGCAGTTTATATCCTATTATCCGGTTCAAATGATGTGAAATTGAGAAAGATTTAAAGATACCAGAAACTAAATTAAAAGCCAGCTTGGGATGGTGTCGGAGGTGACGCTAAAAAATGGGTTAACTCTGAGGTAACATACAAGTTTGTCACAGAGGTTACCACAGGATTTCAGTGAAAAATTGATTTAATTTCAGTGCCATGTTATAGGCTTAACAAAAATGCTCTTAGTCTTATAGCTAATAAAGATCAAACTCCAGTGTTTTTGACATTCCTATATAGGTTGCTATTCCCTATAAAGGAAAAACATGAGTGATGATAAAATCTACTGGCATTTTAGAGTAACACATATGCAGTTGTAGCAGATGGTTCAAAACTTCCACCATACTGTACATAATTTTCAACAGAAAAATTACATTATGCCGAAAACAATGTTACCTTCTGGAGTGATAGTTTATGTGCAGGAAAACAGGTGAATGGAGGAAATATTTGTTTGGCACTGGCTTAACGTTGTTTGGGGAAGATCAATGCTTGCACTGGATGCATTTAAGAGACATCCAACCCCAAGTGTCAGAAAATAAATAGCTTAAATGAACACAGATTTGGTTATCATCCCTAGAGGTATGACCTCCCAATTACAGGTTCTAGATGTGTCTGTTACGAACCATTCAAAGACAATTCAATAGAGTACACAGATTGTTTTTTATCTTGTGACCATACTCTTACTTCCACATGTAAGATAGGAAAACCATTGGTCAGTCAAGTGTGTGTTGGGGTGCTTCATACTTGGGATATAATTTCCCCACATTTATATTGTTTATGGCACCTAGATACTGTATATTGAATTGACAATGCAATGAATGGTTCTGAGGATGATCTTTTGTGTCAGCCCACATTACAGGACAGCATACTGTAGGACGTGACTCAAGTGAAAAAGAGAATGACAATGATGATATTTTCCTGAATGAAAGTGTTGTATTGTTTTTTATTTGTTTGCATTTATATTGGAAAGTAAAAGTAGTTTCGTCAAATTAAAACATGTTTCGTCAAAATGACCCCAGGTGAAGTCATTTTGACGAAACATGTTGGGCCTTTTGATCCTTTGAGGCCCCCGTATCAACCCTCTAAGGAATCCTGATTGGGAGACACCAACGGAGGAGACTACAGCCTGTTCCTGCTTTTGCATGCTGAGTAGCTAAGCAGCTGATCCGGGAGCAATCAACATGGGAGGAGGGTTGAAGAGTGCCCAAAGTCACTTCTTGCTCATATACCAGCAGGGAGAGTGTGAGTTTGTTACCATTCCCCTCTGTGTTGTTGGTCTTCATGAGTAAATGTTAATACACTATACACTCTGCATTTGTGTTCTTGTCTTCATATGAGGTTAACTAGGAGTCCGCAGACCTGAGGATTCACTATATGGAGCAACAGTACTTTGTGTATTTCAGTGCTATTTATCACTGGGTTTATTTGCACATTTAACTGTGTATTGCTGAGTGGTGTAAAAGGATGCTTATAGGAAAGGAGTTCATGTGAACTGAGAAGTGAAGAAGCAAGAATTCTGTTGATGGAGATATATGAATGGAGTTAGAGAAAAAGTGAGGATGGTAGAAAGAAAATTGTAATTTTAAAAAAGTGAGATAGAAGCAAACAGAAAGAATTGTATAGGAGGTATGTTAATAGTACTGTTGCTAGGTAAGTGTTGAGAGTTGTGTGAGGGCTGGGCAACTGAAGTTAAGGTAAAGTTAAACAGCAAGATGTGAGGGCTAAAAGAGTAATATAGAAATGGTTCTTGAATGTTGATAGAAGAGTTGTTTTTGACTCACGATAAGGAAGCTGTGTATTCTTGAGTCTTTGCTAGGTTTCTTCTTGCCCAATACAGTTAACCTCCAGATTAACTCCATGTCACCTACAGCAGGGGAGCGCAATCTTTTTCCCCTGAGCCCCCCTGCCGTCTGTCCCCCTTCTCCTTGCTACCCCCTCATACCTTGCTTCAGACACCCTGGCATCATGACGTCATGATGCCACGGCAACGCGATGTCACATGACCCCGTGGCGTAATTTGTCGCTGCGTTGCCATGGCGATGCGTGACTAGGAGTGTCTGAAACAAGGTAAGTAGAAGTTTACAGAGACCCTGCAGCTCCCCCGGCATTAATTTAAATGCATTCGGGAAGTGTGCGGGGGTCTATGTAAACCCTGCATCCCCTTTTTATTTTATTATTTTAGTCTTTCATTCTTATGACACGTTATTTAAAGCTTATACAATGGTAGAAAGAAATTAAAGGATTTCAAAACAATAGTTTTAGATATTCAACATCACAAATTTTCTTGAAAATCAACCTATTAAATTTAACGTCAGAAGCATTTACAAAACACTCAATATCAAGTATTGTATTGTATTGTATGTCTTTATTTATGTAGCGCCATAAATATACATAGCGCTTCACAGTAGTAATACATGTTGTAATCATATAAATAACAAATAATATAAATAACAGGTCATGGGAATAAGTGCTTCAGACATAAGAGTAACATTAAGGAAGAGGAGTCCCTGCTCTGAGGAGCTTACAATCTAATTGGTAGGTAGGAGAAAGTATAGAGACAGTAGAAGGGAGTTCTAGTAAGTGCGTCTGCTGGGGGCCAAGCTTTATGTATCATGTGTCCACAGTGCTATTCATATGCTTCTTTAAGCAAATGTGTATTAAGGTGGGTCTTAAAGGTGGATAGAGAGGGTGCTAGTCGGGTATTGAGGGGAAGGGCATTGCAGAGGTGCGTGGCAGTCAGTGAGAAAGGTTTAAGGCGGGAGAGGGCTTTAGATAAAAAGTGGGTAGAAAGAAGACATCCTTGAGAAGACCGCAAGAGTCGGGATGGTGCATAGCGAGAAATTAGGGCTGAGATGTAAGGAGGGGCAGAGGAGTGTAAAGCTTTAAAAGTGAGGAGGAGAATTGAGTGTGAGATGCGGGATTTTATCGGAAGCCAGGAGAGGGATTTCAGGAGGGGAGACGCGGAGACAGATTTAGGAAAGAGTAAAGTGATTCTAGCAGCAGCGTTTAGGATAGATTGTAGGGGAGACAGGAGAGAGGCAGGGAGACCGGACAGCAGGAGGTTGCAGTAATCGAGACGGGAGAGAATGAGGGCCTGAGTCAGAGTTTTAGCAGACAAGTAAGTCTAAAGAAAATCTTCCAATAAATTGCATCTAGGACCTTTCACCGCCACCACTCTGCTGCTGCAGTTAAGCCGCCGGCTGTTTCACCCCCAAGGTAATGTATACTGTAAAGCCCTAACCTTACCCTAAAAACCCATAACAATAACTCCTTACCATAACCTGTTAACCCTTTACCCTAAACCTCTAACCTTAACCTGTAATGCTAATCTTTTCCCTAAACCCTTAACTTTTATCTTAAAACCCCTAAACTTAACACTAGCCTTACCCTAAACAGGTTAACCCCTTACCCTAAAACCCCTAAAGCTAACCTTTGATGTTAACGCTAATCACTTACTTTAGGTGCAAAATGGCCAGTGGCTGGCGGTCCTTGGTGGCTGAATAGCAACGGTGAAATATTAAATTCCGCAATAAATTGCCCTGCACTCTCAAAGTTCATCGATCTGTTCCGGTCCATTTGATC
Organism: Ascaphus truei; assembly: GCF_040206685.1. Classification (NCBI taxonomy): domain Eukaryota; kingdom Metazoa; phylum Chordata; class Amphibia; order Anura; family Ascaphidae; genus Ascaphus; species Ascaphus truei. Next base: position 33,386,282 of record NC_134485.1, on the reverse strand, counting down.
TTTCAACTAACACTAGAATGCCTGATGGCATTTACCATGCTGCTGCTACTTCTAAGTGAATTTACAGTAATCTCAGCCAGCTGTGTATACCCAGATGCTACCAGAATAAAAAAATAAAAATCACCACTACGCCCCTCAGCTCTCCTATTCTAAAATCCATCCACAAAATCTGTCATCATTCATTAATAAATCAGCAAGAATTGGAGTCCAGTCAAAACATTTAACCTACTGAGGAACTACAGTAATTCAACTTGAAGCAGACCTCTCTAGTCAAAAGCAAAACAACTCACTACCCACCAAGGTCTTTCTCTTGTGAGGTTTGTCAAGCTTTGAAATGCCTCTTCTCTTAGTATACCTAGATTAAGGGGGACTCAACAGCTTTGGTTTTTCTCTTTCGAGTGTTATAAGGTAAAGTCTTTGACCCAGATCAACGATATGGTGCTAAGCTTTAGAAAAGCGAAGCATGCTAAAGGTTAGCACCCTCTTGAGATCTGTTCCTTGGTAAATTGAAGATGTATTTTTTGAACCCTCTTTAATAACAGATAAAAAATGAAAATCCAGTTTAAATCAGTATGTAATTGTTATTTTACATACAATTTCCATAAAACATTAAACAAGTTATCAATTAATTTGCTCCTAATTTGGAATCTAGCATGTATCTGTGCAACAGCAGTAATCACAATGTCAAGATAAAGCCTGCACTTGTAGGCTTATGGATGAATATTCATCCCTTTAAACACACTCTGAAAATATTTACAGTCTACCTCATTTCAATCCGCCTACTCCCTAAAACTTTTTTAATGGTTAAGAAAGGCCAATTTCTGTTAATATTTTAATTTACAATGAACATTCAATTACTTTATCAGTTCAATTACTCAAGACATATAGGACCCTATTCACTAAATGCAAATAAATTGTGGAAAAAAGCCAAAGCCATCTTCGCTCAATTAAATAAATGGTAAAGAAGTAACTAAGTAGCGCCATGTAAAACTTTGGAGCTGTTTTTGTCCGAATGCAATTTATCATGCAGATTAGTAGTTTTTCTGAAATCACTCTTTCACATGGTATTGAATAACTTAGGAAAGCTGTGATAAAGTAATTGCAACCCTTCGGATCCCTTTTTTTGACCGTCCGTAGGTAAGAGGCAACATGACATTCCCAAATATAGAAAAGAGAGAAAATTTGGCGCCTAATAATACTAAGTGAACATAGAAAAACTATGTGAACTAAGTGTCCAGATAATAAATAAAAGGAACTCCAACCATAAATAGTCCAATGGCAAGATGTAGCAAACCTCCAATGTGTCTCTTGATAGTGGTTTCACAGCACATGAAAATTAAAAATAAAGAATATCATAGTGCAAAACCATACAACAAGAAAAAAACATAAATACACAAATAATAACAGAAAATAGATATAAAATAAATATGAATGAATATTAATACTAAAAAATAACCAATGAATAATAAACCACAATTATTACCAATATATAAACAAACACACGTGGCTAGTGAATAGCTAGGAAGACTAATATATTTAATATAAATAAAATAAATAAAACAGACAAATGCCTTCACAAAGGGAAATACTGAGACGGTGATTCACTTCCAGAGGGTTAAAATTAAAATCCTACTCACGACAGGGAAAAGTTGTACAAGCGTCCTGAACACATGGAGGATCCAACTTTGGATCAATACTGACAAGCAGCTGCCTTTGCCTCATGAACACACACCTCAGGAACAGAAAACCAGTCCAGCTGTTCCGGCGCCCCATTGTGATGTCACAATTTTGCGACTGGAGACTGCAAGTGTCCTTATCGTTGAGTGAAACAATAATGAAAAGTATGACTCCTTGCGTATTCACCCACTCAGTTCTCAGTATTCACCCACTCCTATATTCCCAAATATAGGTTAAGCCCACTTGCTGCCTCTGCCAGTTTAGATGGCGACACACTGCATGAGTTACTGTGTCAACCCTCAATTGGAAAATGTCCCAGTTCTGGTAATTTTTAAATTCAAGTTTGTGTGTGTTCATACATTTTGCCCTTTATTGAGTTTATCTGTGGAACTCATTGTATGCCTAGGCCAGTAATAATGACTGAGTACAAGATATACAGTGAGTGAGGGGGGAAAGTAATTGGGTGGGCCATGTGCTAGGCTAAGAGACAATGGGGAGCTAGGTAATGAAGCTCCCGCCTTTGGGAGACTCCACTGATTGGTCAGCCTGTGGTTCTCAATGTTTCCAAACGGAGACCATGAAACTATAGTAGCCAATCTGGGCTCCACAGTTTTTACAGTTATTGTAGTTTGTCCTAAGTTTGTCTCGGTGTCGTGAGAACAACTATATTGTGGACTGTATGGACCTGTGGTGGACTTTCCTAGTAACCTTAAATGTACTATGGAGGGAGCATCCAGGGTAAATTAGCTTCAACACCTAGCCAGGTATGAGTACCCTGATACAGTACGTCCCTGCTTTGTATGGTTTTTGTTGTGACTTTGCTTGTGTTGCTCCTTGATGGCTCCAACCAATTAAACTTACATTTATTTACTCTTGTGTTCTGCCTAGTGATTACGATCCCTAGTAGTCTGGTCAACCATAAATCTTGACAGGCACCTTCTCGGCATCACGTGCAGAGTTATTACACATACAGAACATCATGTATGTTGGTCGTTAATGCAGTCTCAGGATGAAGATGTAGCCTCAAGGTAAAAGAAGGCATACTGTATAGTGCTCTACGTCTGGAAGCGTAGAGCTATTCTTGCGGGGAGAGCGTTCAGTAGGCGAGCTGCTGGAGACTGCATTGCCGAGGACACCGGAGGCAGAGAATCTCTCACGGATTGAAGTCAGACGCCGAGGATGTCAGCGTGGACACACCACACGTGGAGTGTAAACCCGATAACAGCTACAGGTCTACAGGACTGGCTGGAAACCGCTTCTGTGCGGCATATAAAGGCTTTAACTCTACAGCTACAACTATTATACTGCCTGTGAATATACCTCAAAGTGTGAGTAAAATGTGTGTATGTTTGCACTAAACATTTGTCTTGTATTGGTATGTACCATATGCTTTCTTTTACCTTGAGGCTACATCTTCATCCTGAGAATGCATCTATTTATTCAGGGGGTCAACAGTATCGTTTGCATGCAAGACCTGGGGTCCAAACACCATCATAATATTAAAAAGTCACACAACCATCAGTGGTTAACTGCTTTATTATTGCTATTTTATAGCAAGTGAGCAACTATAAGAACCAAGTTTAACTCTATATTACCCACACTTACTGTACCACACAGTGTACACAATTATTAAGTTCTCGTTTTTTTGGGGTGATCCTGTTCCTTCTGGATATATTCTGTTATACCAAAAATATATGCACATAAAAGTATACACAAAATGGGCTATATTTCATACATATAACCAAAAAATTGGAAAAAGGGGAAAAGGAGGTTAAAGGATGAACAAACACAGAGGGAAGAAAAACATATAATATAACACACAACACCATGCTATTATCTTAAACAATACCACATGGCTGGTTGAGGTAAAGAAGTTTATTTATCTGTTATTGCAATATTCTCTGGAGAGAAACAGTTGAATAAGTCCAGACAGAAACTTGATTGAAAAAGATTTTTTCAAATGACAACTCAGAGCTGCAGCTTAGTCACAAGTCAAGTTATATCCAAATGTTTTAACTACTGTATTTGTATCTCCCTTCTTTCTGAATCAGTCAAAACTGTATACAAAATATTGTCTAAACAAATGACAGCCAGCACCACAAAAGACAAAACAGAAAACTATCAAAGATGAACTTGGTGCAGGTGACAACAAGTTACCCAGTAAACCCTAAATAGAATCACTGTATATAATATAGGTAACCTGCACTCAATCAAGAAAACTATGACAAACCGTTATCTTCAATCAATACTGTATATTTTACATCAGTAGAAAAATGCATATGATGTGTAGCCCTTGTTCCCCCGAACCAGGGAAGGAACAACCAATGCTGCTATTACAAATGCAGCGGCCATTATTTTAACAAATCACGGCGCCGTTTTCGTGTGCGCTGCTGTACTCCACGCGGCATGAACGCGGCCAATCGCCCCAGGGACATGTGTTTATTGCGGTTGCTTTGTTTGAATTTCATTATTGTGTGCAATTATTTGCAATTATATGCAATGAAATTAATGAATTGTAATGTGTACAGTACTGTGCTACTGTGCTACTGTGTCAATTTCAGGTGTTTAAAAGTCAGAACACTAAAATGCCATTTTCTGCACTTGCCTGCACTCGCATCTTATGGCGGTACGGTTGGGACAAATCCCGATCCATGACATGGGTATTCTGTACGTAAGAGCTTGAGAAAGGACCTTATGGTCTGAAACGTATGTTGCTCGGGAGCATGTTTGAGTTTCTGATGATGGGTACCTGGATATTGAGGGACTGCGGATCAGGTAAGATCCCAGGCGGGATTGCTGCTATAGAAATTGTGAATCGGGGCATCCAGACACTGGTTAAGGGGTTCAGGAAACTAGTCATTCATATCTGGCTTTTTTTCTAGATCCGACATTTATATAGACACACACCCACCTATGTAACAAGGACTAAGTATAGTATCATTTAATACAATAAATAAACTTATGTAAAAAACGAATGTTGCTCTTACTAGGAATTTATACAATCTATTTATTTTTTGGGGCTGTGGGTGGGACTAGGGGCGGGGCTATGTGGCGAGTAGATTTTTTGGTGATTTGTCATGCACTGTATATATACACACATACATACATTATATATATATGTATGTGTAGTGTTAATTTGTATATAATGATTTTAACCCTGATTCTGTCTGTCTTTTTCCTTGTTATTCAGATGTAATCATGAAACCTTTGAGCAGCTGCTCTAACTCTCTTCCAACTCACTCCTGATTGGAGCAATGTCTAGCCAATCTGGCTTAAATATTCAACAGAAAGTATTAGTTAGACCCCTAAGAAAAAGCCCAATACCCGGTGAAACATATGTCGGGGTAGTTCGTCTGTTTCCTGGGGTATACATATGTAACGGGTATTCCCCCACCCAATCGCATATAGTGTATGTGAGGAGGAACCTATACGTTACCAGGTGTGGTGCGCTATACCTGTCAGGCTCACAGGAGGCCTGAGCCTCCGCTAGTGAGAGCCTGGGGTGAATCCTCTGGAACGTTTCGTCAGCGCCTCCACCTATGTGAGATTCTAGCAGTGTAGAATGGCCCTCAAATAGGAACATCCATAAAGTAACCAGCCCACACCAAAGGTAATGGCTAAAAGGGTTTACTATATGGCAAATAACACAACACAACATATTTCAACAATATGACATTGACAGTGTCCGTCTATAACACTAATAGGCACAACTACCTGGTCACCACTCAGGGCTTTGTACCCCTCACGTTATATCAATAGTCCCAAATGTCCCACAATACCCCAAGTGAGTGACTGTTGGTAAAGTTGGTGCACTTATAGATACCTGCCAGGACACATGTCCGTGCCCTGGTGTGAAGCTCTTCAAAAAGGGTCTGACGCAGGAACAGGAATCCGCCTCCGCGTGAGGTGTCTCCCTCGTGGAGCGTCTCACCCACAGAATGTCTCTTGTAGTAGAGCTTATCTGAGCCCAGATGCAGGCCGCGATCACCGCATGCAACTGGCACCAGTGATATCACATAGAACTGGGTACTATAGAAAGCAAACCCCCACTTGCACTAAAAGGGGCCTTTCCTGAAACTGTCAAACTAACTGCTGTGGCTGCACTGCAAGCCATACTGTCTCTTCTTGTCAGAGCACACAGCACTGCATCTGTGTCACTGACAAGACTCAGACTCAGATAAGGGCAGGGTCCCTACCTAAGGGGCCTTCCCTATGAACTTACCCACTAACCTAGTGGGGAGTGGGGCCTACCTTGGCCTGGGAGTGTCTGTGGCCTAGTACAGCAGAGCACTGCTCTCTGTACACTACCTTCCCCAATCGCTTCCTGGATCCAACTGACAATCCCCTGTCTGCACACAACATTGTATCTTCTTTGCTGCAGGAGAAGCTTCCAGCTCTATTGGCTGTCTGGCTGCCTGTGACCAGGGTGAAAGTGCTGTCCCAGAGGCTGCTGGGAATTGTAGTTCTTGGTACAGCTCTTTCCTATGGGGGCCGCATACATGTTCTTTACTGCACATGTCTGAAGCTGTAATGGCCGCCGCTATTCTTAACTGAGCGTGCGCAACTTCCAAGAGCTCTTGCACACATGTAATGGCCACCTCTATGCTTGCCAACCTCTGTGCATTGCACTGCACAGGCGCGAACTCCCGCGACAATCTCAACATGGCCGCCGCGACTGTTCTGCTTACGCGCAAGCCTCCGCACATGCGCAAACACATTAAACATGGCGGCGTCCTGCCGCAGCTTCCACTGGGAGCCCCCGGGAATGCGCTCGCCCCCGCAACAGTACACACACAAGAGGGAAAGAAACCTGCAAACAGGGGGACCAGAGGGACCCAGGCTACTGCTGTGGCTCATCTGAGTCTAACACATCGCCGGTTTTCCCCTGGCTTTTTCCTGGAATGCGACGCACTTCACCTGGAGCATGCCGCATTCATTTTGCGTTCTCAGCCACGGGTCATGCGCGGTTGACGCGCGGTTGTTGCGTTTATTTAGAATGGTTCGGATTTAATAGGTTGCAATTCTTCGCGTGTCCGCCAGATGGCAGATATTCATGAATTGTAATGCGCATGTCTTCAATTATGTGTTGACTTGCAGGTGTTTCGTTTAAAAAAGATACCACAGTGTGCTATTGTAACTTGGCCTTGAGACTGAAGGAAGAGGTTGCAAAAATGTATCAATTTAGGCTTTTCATATTAAAGAAAGACAAAGACCAGTTTCGGTTACAGTATTCTCCAGAGACCGGCCGCCCGCCATGAGTGTTCAAGTGCAGCCCGTTTTCCAAAAACCCGACAGAAGTTACGCGTATTTGATATGGGCCGCGATTAATGCAACAGATGATAAGATCACAACAGTTGTTCAAATTTATCAGTATTTTATCGAAAACTATGACTTTTACAAATTTTCGCCAGCTCCTCATACGTGAAAGCGTGCAATAAGGAAAAGGTTATGTAGCGATCCCTGTTTTTATCGTATTGAGCCACAATTTGTTGGAGGGTATTGTTGTGTATCACCGGCTTTTTCCTGTATCTATGATCTTGCAGACGGCAAAAGGCGAAGGGTCGTGTTAAAACCAACTAAGAAACGACAATCGCCGCCAAGCAATGCACCAGCTCCGGCTTCCAATGACGGTCCCACCGTCAGTGACAACCCTATGCCTGAGCCGGATTTCGCGTGCAGTTTCGATCAAGCTTGCATGTACCTAAGCAATTTCCAGCCTCATCAGCTGACTACAGGTGGACTAGTCCCGCTGCAAACTATCGACATGGATGATCAAGAACACTGGACTGGCAGTGGATCGGCGCCGGCGCCAGCTGAATGGGAAATTTTGTGGTGAGTATTGTTGCCGTATTATTTTCTGTTTTTTTTTTTTTTTGACAATACAGTATCAATATCGGTGCAATTCAAAAGTCAAGTGATTCTCCTGTAAGCAATATCATTGGCTGAGCGGCTTCTACAGTACTGTACTGCAGATACTGAACAATTGGTGGAACGCTAGGCGCATGCGCATTGGAACCTTCTTGAAACGCATATGCGTGTCATTACATCGACGGTAGGCGCATGCGCATGTGAACAGGAGACGCCCCCCGAGAAAATTATTGGTGGGACTGGCTGGGAACTTCTTTAGGGCGCTGACCCTTACAGTAAAACTTTTCTTTTTGTTTTTCCTCAGAAAAGAAAACGGCTAATGGAGGGATTTCGATGGATAATATCGCTTTGTGTAACAATGCCTGCACATTGCTGAATCGGATTTAAAAACCCACGCACCAGAGTCTACAGTTTAGTGGCCGTTGTTATTGATTAGGATAGAATACTGTACCTGAAACAGTTTCCTGATGTTTTCTGGCCGTACAGTATACAATACTTTTTTATATATAGTATACTGTGTAATAAACCCGAAAAAATAAAAATTATGCATTTATTCTACATGTATCACATACATTGTGTCTTCTACAGTATACAGTGCCAGCACATACAGTACAGTACAGTATGTGTCTTCTATTTTTTTTAATACTCTTATACTGAGCATGCCTACAGTATACAGTGCAGTATGCCTCGACATTCTAGAAACACTATATTTTGTTACAGTAGCAAAGGAGCAATGGAACAATGTAACACAAATCAACATGTTCTTTTATTGGTGGAGTAAGTACAAAAACATTTATTTACAAATATTGTACAATGTAGAAACATTGTAAGTGCACAGCAATTCAAAACATCAACAGGTGTATGGTTTACTGCTACAGTAGTGAAAACATTTATATATAGAAAGTAAAAACATTTACAGTCAGTCAGTATGGTTTACAGTCACATGTTTTAAAAACAAATTCTTTATTCATAAAATATACAAAACCCAACATCTCCTTTATTAAAGTCAAAACATATACAGTGGGATGGTCTGCAAAACAGTCTGAACCAGTACAGTCTTCGAGGGCAGCAGAGAGGCCCGGTTTTCAGGACAACCTTGAAAACCGTGCCTGTTTGCAGCTCTCAGGGACTGGAATTGTGCAGGTCCTGTGCGTGTGTACAGCAAGTTAAAACATTTCTCTATAAATACAAGTTAAAAAACCCACAACAACATATCCTTTATTTAAGTACAGCAGGTCAAAACATGTACAATACAGTTCAGCACAACAGTATGGTCTTACCTGTGATTAAAAAAAATCTTTATTCATAAAATACACTATACAAAACGCAACATCTCCTTAATTAAAGAAACATACAGTATACAGTACAGTTGGATGGTGTGCAAAACAGTCAGTCAGGCCTGCACCACTACAGTCCTCGAGGGCAGCAGACAGGCCCGGTTTTCAGGACAACCTTGAAAACCGTGCCTGTTTGCGGCCCTCGGGGACTGGAATTGTGCAGGTCCTGTGTGTGTGTGTACAGCAAGTTAAAACAGTAAGTTAAATACAGTTAAATACAGTCCAGCACAACAGTATGGTCTTACAGTTCCCGTGATTCAACCATAAAGTCCACCATAAAGTCCACTACATTGTCCGTCCATGCCGATTCCTTGCATGGCGCAAAACGCTTTAATGCAGTCTCGAACGCCTTTCATTACAGGATCTGTAATTGGATAAAAGCGCCGCATTTCTTCCCGAATGTTCTTTCTTAAATTGGCAGGAAGTGCCATTTTTACGCGATTTCCGACGTTGTTCACTCTGAAGGCCCAGTCGCAGTACAACGAGTAGGGAACATGGTGCTTAAAAAGTAACAAGGCATACTTGTGGGGTGCACCAGCACACATCACCCAATACTTCTCACTGAGCGCCGGTGGCAGATCACACAGGGTGATGTCGGGCACCGTATTGATGCGAGCGAATGTAGGTCTTCTGTGAGTGGGTGCGCTTGAGGCGACGGGCGATGGTAGGTTATCTGGGAGGAAGCTTTCTTCCGGTCTTGGTCGCCGTGTTGTCTCCTGGCGTGGTCTTGACGGGGTTGTCATGTCCTCCTCAATTGCATAAATGTACACTACATCTTCTGGTGGAGGGGGTGCGCATGGTGATGGAAGGGGGTCGATGCTCCCATTCATCACATCCATGTCACCCCCCTGCTCAGGCGTCGGGGAAACAGGGGCATTAACACTGAGCAAATTATGTATACCCACTATGTCAGCCTCTATCTTCTCCATCCGTCGATCCATCCGTTGATCCATATATAGCATCCGTTGATCCATATGTATCATCCGTTGATCCTGCTAGCAAAATAGAGTTCCTGGGGAGATCCACACTTATCCCATTCAGCATCCGGTCTAACGAGCTGCTTCTTGTGCATGGCGTGTGGACATCTGGGTGGATGGGTGTAACGGAGGATGAGATGGGGGTTCCATGGAGAGAAGCGGCAGTGACGTCGAAGAAGGGTGGAGGAGGTGACCTGTAGATATCCGGTAGAGGAGAATCGGCAGCGTTGTCGAAGAGGGATGGAGAAAGTGGCCTTTGGATTTCCGGGCGAGAAGCAGAGTCGTTTAAGAGCAAAGGAGAAAGTGACCCGTGGATTTCAGAGGCGGCAGCATCGTCGGATAGAACCAGAGAAGATGGCCTGTGGGTTTCCGGGAGGGCGGCGGCAGCGTCGAGGACGAGGGGTGGAGAAGATGGGCTGAAGATTTCCGGGACAGCGGCGGCAGAGTCGTCGAAGCGTATGGGAGGTGGTGGTCTGCGGGTTCGATGGGTTGGCTGCCAATCATTTTGCGTCGAGAGTACATCACCGTATATCTTCTTGACATAATAAGGCTGACGTCTATGAAAACCCTTAGCCTTTGGGGTCAGCAGAATGTTTTCTTTATTGGCCTTAGCCTGTCGCTTTTGCCTTGGCGTGGAAACGGCAACCGCCTTTCACTTTTTCTGCTTGACAGGCATGGCAGAGTTGAGTGGGTTCCTGTGTCCGTAGAATCGGGGTTGCTCCATGGAAGCAGGTGGCACAATGCAGTATCTGGACAAGGGCAAGTTCAGATAAAGATCATCGAGTGGTGGGCTATGCAAAGTGTGTAACCTTTTATGCATGGCAGCGAGGTACAGGTATTGAAAGTGGGCGTAGTCTAATGTGAGTCATTACCGTATAAATACACCATCCATTTTGTGGATTCACTGCACATTGAATACACATCGACTAAACATCGAATATACATTCTTGTGTTTGTATTTCTTTCTACTCGCAGCAATGGTTGTTAAAAAGATTTCCAAGGATCTCAGCATGCGAATTAAGGAGATGTACACGAGCGGACAACGAATTGCTGCTATCCAATGCTGGTTAGCTACTTCTGGCCTCGTTGTGCCAGCAACCACCGTGAGCTATCATGCACACGGATAAAACAGAGAACACAAAAGGGCACCAAGGGTAAATAACGCGTAAGTATATTTAGAACACTTTAAAAAAAAAATCGATCCAAAAATGTACTGTACATCTACAGTACTGTATCTAATATTTTTGTTATTTCTGTAGATTTATATTACAACAGTATATATATTTTGTATGTTTATATTTATATTACAACAGTATATATATTTTGTATATTTATTAATATTACAACAGTATACTGTATATATTTTGTATATTTATATTTATATTACAACAGTATATATATTTTATATATTTATATTTATATTACAACAGTATACTGTATATATTTTGTATATTTATATTTATATTACAACAGTATTTATATTTTGTATATTTATATTTAGATTTCAACAGTATATATATTTTATATATTTATATTAATATTACAACAGTATACTGTATATATTTTGTATATTTATATTACAAAAGTATATATATTTTGTATATTTATATTTATATTACAACAGTATACTGTATATATTTTGTATTTTTAAATTTATATTTATATTACAACAGTATATATATTTGTATATTTATATTTATACTGTCTCTAATATTTTTACTTACCGGAATATTTTTCTTTACATTGTAGGGAGACAACTCTTCTGGTCGACAAAATAAGTGAGTAGAATGATGAGGAGAGTGCATTAAGGGTCAAATACACTCTGCAGGAAAATCATAATCTCACTGTATCTGAGACCAGCATAAAGAAGATGAGACGCAGCATTGGATGGAAATATGGACGTGTGAGGTTAGTACTGGACAATACAGGAGGTAAAAGTGTTGTTTAGGAAACTGTACTGTACCGCTAAAATTATTTATTCCTTGTCATTACAGAGCGTACCCCATGATAAGGGACGCAAACAAAATCAAAGTGTGGCCCAGGCATGGATCGACAGTGGGGAAACTTTCCAGGATTGCATCTTCACTGACGAGTCTACTGTGTCGCTGGAGAGATTTGCAAGCTTTGCATTCCACAAAAAAGGCCGCATATCTTTGAAACCGCAGCCAAAACACCCCGTGAAGCTGCATGTGTGGAGTGCCATCTCTAGGCGTGGACCAGGATGCATTGTCATCTTTGAAGGTAAAATATATCAAATATAATGTAGCCTAATGCACTGTCTTTACTAGTGTTGCCTTACTGTATGCACTGTACTGTACTATTGTGCAGTTTTTTGAGCACTTTTCTTTTCTTGCTATAGCAATCATGAATAAAGCTTTCTTCCAAGACAACATTGTGCCTGAGATAGTGCAATACATAACACGCGAGTTCCCCAATGGTCACCGCTTCTACCAGGACAACGATCCGAAGCACACCGCGTCAACAGCGCATATCCTTGAGCGCGGTATCAAATGGGTGAAGACGCCAGCGGAGTAAGTGTGGTAACCGTGTCTCATTTTTTTCCTACTGTTTTTTCTGTGTACTGTACTGTATCTCTTAAAATAATTGCCCTTTTTTTCCAATGACAGATCGCCAGACTTCAATCCGATCGAAATGGTCTGGCATCAGCTGAAGGACCATATCCGGAAAGTGGCAAAACCCTCCAAAAAGGACGAGTTGTTGAAAGGCATAATGAGTTTTTGGAATGATGTACTCACCGTGGAACGCTGCAATAAATATATAGACCATATTGCCACTGTGTTGCCCATTGTGATCGCGCGTAATGGGCAAGCATCAGGAAAATAGTATTGTGCTATAGTATTTTAAGTACAGTATGATACAATTAAGTATGGCACAGATTTGTTCTTTCCCATTAGTCAGAGTATACAGTAGTTACAGTTTTTTTCTTTACAGAGAAAGCAGCACCAGGTTACAGTACATAGTATTTTACAGTAGTCAGAGTATACAGTAGTTCCAGTGTAGACTAGTTTAACAGTACTACAGTAACTGCCTACTAACTGCTCAATTTTTTTCTTTCCAGAGAAAGCAGCACCAGCCATGTACAGTAGTACTACACATCACACAATGCCATAATACAGTACGCACATAACTGCATTCATTTTTTGTTTTCTTGACGTTTCTGGAAAAAAGGGTGGCCTGGGGGGAGGTGGGGTGTTGTGTCCAATCTAATCTGTTTGTACAGTAAAATGTACAGTATATAAACAGCAGTAATGATGTACACAAAACCTCTCCTCTCTCAATGAACTACTGTACTGTTCACAGATTGAGGAACAAGATAAAGACGGAAAAAATAATATATATATATATTACAGTATATATTATTAAATAATATTCTTATAAATGCGCATTATTCATGTTTCCCCATGTTTTACAAATGTTTTCTAAATGTTTATCCAATTTCAATCTGCTAAAAGAACTTAAAAAAGACTGCATTATGTATTATTCATGATTATTTTTATATTTTTATTTTTTGGTTCCTGATCAAATAAAATAAATATTTATTCACATTCCTGCTAATCATAATCATTCACCAATGAATAAGAATGAATGACAAAACAACATGAATCAGATAATGGTTTTTTTAACTCTCAATTCTCACAATGCTGTGCAAATCGGATTTACATTTCAAAATTGAAAAGGGATTTTCCAAAGCGTTACCGTAAACAAAGCCTTAAAGGGTTGGGGGGGGGGGGGGTTATTACACACAGGCGCACTGAGGCTTTGTAGCTCGGCTATGGACGGATTAAGAACACAATGGCAATATTCAGAAAATTAACGACTCTGTGGAGAGAAGGGGTTGGGTGACTCATGCGCAGTAAGCAGCAAGCTCCCATCTCTAAAAGGATTAGAGTACACGCAGGCGCAGTGAGGCGATTGACGCTCGGCTAGGGACGGATTAAAAACACAATGACTAACTAACTTCAGAAAATTAATGACTGTGGAGGTGTCTGTCGATAAGAGTTTGTGTGTGCGTGGGGGAGGGATGAAGGATTAGTTGTGGATAAAATAACAGTTAAAAAATCATAATAACATTTTTGGGGGGGCACTCAAGCAAGCTGTGGTGGTGAAGGTACAGGCGCAGGAGCAGGAATAAACTAGCTCCCATCTGAAAGAGGATTACACACAGGCGCATAGAGAGGTGATGTTCTGTGCAAATCAAATTCGAGAAGGGATTTTCCAAAGCGTTGCTGTAAACAAAGCCTCAAAATTCCCATCTCAAAGAGAATTACAAGCAGGCGCAGTGAGGCTTTGTAGCTCGGCTATGGACGGAATCAGAACACAATGGCAAGATTCAGTAAATTAACGACTCTGTGGAGAGGGGGGGTTGTGTAACTCATGCGCAGTAAGTAGCTCCCATCTCAAAAAGGATTACACGCAGGCGCACTGAGGCTTTGTAGCTCGGATATGGACGGATTCAGAACACAATGGCAAGATTCAGTAAATTAACGCCTCTGTGGAGGGGGGGGTTGGGTGACTCATGCGCAGTAAGCAGCTCCCATCTCAAAAAGGATTACACGCAGGCGCTCTGAGTCTTTGTAGCTCGGCTATGGATGGATTAACAACACAATGGCAAGATTCAGTAAATAAACGACTCTGTGGAGAGGGGGGGGTTGGGTGACTCATGCTCAGTAAGCATCTCCCATTTCAAAAAGGATTACACGCAGGCGCCATGAGGCTTTGTAGCTCGGCTTTGGACGGATTAAGAACACAATGGCAAGATTCAGAAAATTAACGACTCCGTGAAATTTCAAATCCTTGAGCTGCATTCGTGGGGGAGGGGGCTACAGGTACAGCTGCATGAAGTTCAAAGCTAAAGACATACTTTCATTTCAAAAGGCAATTCATCATAATAATACACCCCCAAATAGAGTACCTAAAAAGCACACAAATGAACTATGTGCAGTCAAACGCACAGGGTCGCAGTCAAAAGCTACAGCACAGATTGAATATCGTAATACAATAAGATGGTTTTTGCAGGCTTGTGGAGAAAAAAAAATTACAATAAAAAAAAATGTCTTAATTTTTTTTTGGTTACTCACTCAGGCAAGCAAGCAGTGGTGGGCGACGTTACAGGCGCATGCGCAGTAAATTCCTGCTGTCAAGCAAGAATGTGATTGAAACCAGACACACGTTCAAAGGAATGGTGTGGGAGAGATGTACTGCATTGCACAGAAGATAAGAAGTTGAAATACCCTGCAGTGCAGTTAATTATCCTGAGCAAGGGGAAAGCGCTGTATATGTCGAAATGTGACACTGTTACAGTACTGTACACGCCTATGCGTTTCAACAATTTTCAAATGAGACATACTGTACAGCAGCACAGCACTGCAAATGCATGTATACTTTAAATATGCAAATTTACAATTACTGCGCGCGCACACACAGACTGTGTACTGACGTAGGTTGAACCGCGAAGGTATTAGACTTCGAAGACAACAACTCGCAAATGCCCCCCCTGAGTTTTTACACGGCATTGCAGTATTGCAGACAGCGAGAATAAAATGCTAATATCACGAGCGCGAAAATAAGGCAGTTCACTCCGGGCGAAAACGACAAAACAACGCACCTAACCAGGATAATCTGAGAACCGCAGATATAGCCGACTTAGACTCAGATCGGCCGCCACTGTACATATATATAAATTGAGCTTGAGAATATGTCTAGTCTGAAACGTACGTTGCTCTGTTTTGGAGACTGCATGACTGTCCTGTTTTTTAATTAAACCTTTTTTCTACATGTGAGTGCTGCAGATTTCCTTTTGTTATATATATGTATATGTATATATTTAATATATAATGAAACCCCTGTACAAATGAATGGGTGAAGGGTGGGGTTACTTGCCTGGAGAGGGTGGTTAGGCCTTGTGGGTGGGTAGTGGGTAAGTGTTAACCCATTAATTACTTTCGCGGTTAGTAACCACTACGGTGATTAAGGAGTTAAGGGATATTAGAATGTATTTACAATGCATTTTTCTGGCAACGGAGGACAGAGGGAACTTGCAGTTTGAAGAGAAGGATGACCATCAAATTTGCTATGGTAAGTAGAACTGTATTTATTTACTTTATTTATGCATGCTAATATTGTGTTTAATAATGGGCAAATAATCTATTATCCATATCTGGATAATAATTATTTTGCCCATTACAGTACTGTATGTGTTTGGTGGGGGGGAGGGGGGTATTGATTTATTTAAATGTATATGACATGTTTTTTTTTTTACATACAGGGTTGGTTCCTTAGGTCTGCGGGGACCTCTGGAGACCACATGGGGACCCACGGACGCCCACGGGTACCACCTGTGGGCCCACACACAGGGGACACCTGTGGGGAAGAACCGGTGGCCCCACAGCTATGGGGCCCCCGCGGACCCACAAGGACCACCCAAGGGCCCCACACCCCCATGGGAACCACCCTCGGGCCCCAGACACCTGTGGGGCTGGCCCGGGGACCCCCAGACACCCACAGTGACCCACGGGGACCACATGGAGGCCCAAGGCATCTGGCGGTGTCTACCCAGAGACCCCCAGACCCTGTGGGCACCCCCCTCTGGTGCACTGTGGGGCCTGCGGACACGCATCGGGACCACCGGGGACTACCACAGGTCTGGGGTATTAACCCTGTATGTAAAAGAAAAAATCATGTTTTTATTTGGGGCCATTTATGTATTCTTTATTAAATATAGTAATATTTATTGTAGGGCTGTTCTCCATTTTGTTTTTTTTGTGGGTAGTGGGGGTGGGTGAAGGGGGTATTGTCCCCAAGGGTGGTAGTGTGGGTAGGCCTACCGGGTGTGGGTAGTGGGTGAGGGTGGTTAGGTCTCACAGGTGGGTAGTGGGGGAGGGTATTAGGCCTCCCGAGTGTGTGGTGGGGAGGGTGGGTTAACCCCTTAATTACTATAATGGAAACTAACCACCAAGGTAATTAAGGGGTTAGGGGACATTACATTGGCACTCTTTTTATTCTTGTGTATGTTTTGCAGCACTGGAGGGGCCCATGGACGGTGATGAGGACGGACTTCATCATTGCAGCCGACCAAGGGTGAATGCAAGATATATTTATTTTATTTATTGTGATTAATGTATTTGAAATGGGCAAATGCATTATTATCCATATGTGGATAATAGTAATTTTGCCCATTACTGTAGTGTATTTGGTAGGGGGCAGGGGGTTGTATTTAATTAAAAGTATTGATGTATTTTTTAATTATTTTTTTGAGGCACGGAATTGGTACTGCAGGCAAGCGTTGACTCAAGGGCACCTGCGGAGAGCACCCGATGGCCACCGCCGGCCTATAGTATCATTCCTGTGCATCCAAAAAAATAAATATACTGCACCGACACAATTTATTCTTACATTTGCTCGTTATGAACGGGACTTTTCTCAGCTGGCGCCAGGCTGGCGCCGAAACGGAGCGGCAAGCGAGCCGCATCTTCCCCTTCCCGTGCATTTTAATAAAAACGCTCCCCTCCTCTTCCCCGAACCCCTGGCTTCTCCCCCCGGCTGCGCGCTGCTTTGCGCAGCTTCCCCCTTACCCCTGCTGCCTCTGCAGGCTTCGGGGTTGCCGGGGGACCCTGGAATGCGTGACCGGCGCCAGGGTAACGCGCCGCAAGCGCCAGGGAAATCCCCAAATGAGCCGCCGGCTAATCGCGACTCTCCCCACACCACGGTGGCGGCCGCATTAGAATAAAGCGTGCCGCCACTGTATGTCCTGTATGTTAGGGGAGTATAGGGGCTGTTGGGGGCACAGGGGGTGGGTAGTATATTATACACTGCCGACACGTTTAAATCGAGCAGGGATAGTTCCGCAAGCCGGGGGATGCCCCGGCTTGCTAGCCCCACTCCCTCGGCGTGCCGCGCGTCACCGATGCGCGGTCACGCGTCATCGGGTGTCAGCGCCCCCTGCACGCGCGTCCAGGGCTCCCCGACGGCGGCAGGGGGTTCCGGGGGACCCGGCGGACCCGGCAGCGGTAGGGAGAGCGCCCCGATCGGAGGGCGCTCTTCCGCTGCGTCGGCGCGCGCCCGGCACCCTCCGGCGCGCGCCAGGTTACTGCTGCGGCAGAGAACGGGCAAATGCTCGAATAAACTCTGCCGCAGCAGTATATAGTAATGTTTATTGAGGGCCTAGGAGGTGGGTAGTGGGGCTGCAGTGTGTAATGTTTTTATTGTGGCTAGCGGGGGTGGGTGAAGGGGGTATTAGCCCCAAGGATGTGTGTTTAGGCCTTGCGGGTGGGTAGCGGGAGGGGTTAACCCCCTTCATTCTGTCGCGATATTAAATGCTAAGGTAATTAAGGGGTTAAGTCCAACCGCAACCCCCCCACAAGGCCTAAACACCCACCAAGGGCCAAATACCCCCTTCACCAACCCCCGCAACCCATAATAAGCCTGTCACAGGTGGTTAACCCCTTCATTGACTTAGCGGTTAGCCACTAAGGTAATGAAGTGACTGTAAATGCATTTTTCCTGCATCGGATGCATGCCTTGGAGCTCTGGTGCTGGTATTAATGAATATCATCTCCAGGACCCCTGGCATCAATCCGAGGCAGGAAAAAGGCCAAAATGCCGTCCCGCCGCTCATCCGCCTCCTCTCCCCACCAACTTGCCAACTTTTTGGGGAGGGACGGATTTGCGTGAAAATCTTAATTCTAGAGCGGCGAGTAGTGGTGAAAAGCTGTTCGGGGCTACTAGAATTGAGCGTGTTTGAAAACATGGCGAATAGCGGCTTTTCATCATGCACCAGGCGGGAAAAAAAATCACGCCAAAAAAAATAGGTGCTTTTTTTGCTTTTTGTCAGCTTCTCGGGCTTACTGAATCGTAGTATGCATTTTTTGCAAGAAACGGGCAAAAAGTGCCTTTTCACCGCTTAGTGCATGACCCCCATAATGTTACACAGGTGAAAAACAACAATATGATTAGATGCAAAACAAGATCCTCCACTCAACCTTCAAAGAAGAAACAGTTTTCGAGATTCTTCAGATAAAATTGTCTTTCCAGGGAAATCAGGGAGTGGGAGACATCAGTCATGTAATGAAGAACAAAGTGGAAAAACACTATGGGACAGTATTGTAGAAACTCCTGTGACTAAAGGCTAAAAAATCTCCAACAGTTATACTCAAATGCTGGTGAGTAACATGAGCAGATCACAAACAGTGGCAATGCAGATTGGTGGTGTGGTGGATGCAGGTGATCTCAGGAGAGTGAAAAAGAGTACACACCATAGCGTAAATATGAAAAATATAAAGCCTTTAAAAAATATACAGAATCGTATTCAAACCTATGGAATGTGCACTTACAAGAAGGCCAGTCTTTTATTCAGTAACACAATTAAAATCTGGAACTCGCTGCAAGCGGCAATCTCACTGCTTCCGCAACGCTATTGGAATTTGATGTTGGATGCCGACTGGTGTTACTTTTGGTAGCGGCATATGGTAGGCTATCTGTTGGAAGAATTGATGTCACCACAGTAGTATGTTCTATCAGCATGGCTTGGGGAGTCCTGTGCAGTCACGGGCTAGATCTATGGAGAGAGAGTGTGGTGAACCTGGATGGTCCTAAAACCTGAGTTCCGAAGATAGCATATAGCATGATGATTGGGCAGACTTTGTAATCCTGGGCAGCATGTGCCAGTGGTGTTACAGTGGTGGTAAAATAAAAGCCACTACCCTGACTAACATGTCACATTTACAGAAAACATCCGAATTTAAAATCTTAATTTAAGCCCATCGGTACTAGTGACTTTAGCTCAAATATCATTCTTCCCTCAAGTTGTAACAGGAGTAAATTCCTGTTACCTCCCCGTGGGGGGAACATGGGCTTGCATGAAAGCCAGAATGCCTGACAGGGGGGCTTTAATTACATCAAGCACCAAAAGTACAGGCGAGAGTCACCTTAATGTACTTAGCACTTGCAGCACGGCATCCAGCTTCATAAAACGAAGTGTGCAAAAGAACTGGCATATCATTTCCAATGACAAAAAATTGGCAAACTACAGTATGCAAAGCACCCCCTCTGTTCTGCTATTGGAGAGGATGCAATTTGAGTGACTTACTGACACAGTCAGACCTGGTAGTGGGGGATTACGTGACACACCAAGATGGTGAACAGCCTCCTTGAAACACGTGACTTCACATTGTTGACGGGTTAGTCCAAAATAGCCGTCAAATAACTACTTGATGGACAGCAGCTGCCTGATTTGTGGGTTTTATTCATTTTTAATTGATTCAGCCAACTGAATAATTGTTGAATAGATGATGGAATACACCTGGGTGCAGGTGTGCAGGTATACATGTTTGTCGCTTTCACTTTGTCTGTGTACTGCCTTGAGAAAGGTCCCTCTGTGAGGACTGAAATGTCAGCTGTGTGCCAGCTACCACAATACACTTTTTTGGATATCTCATGCTTGTGTGCTGTCTCCTTCCGGATGGTCTTCAATCCGGTACCATTACTGTGTGTATATATATACTGTACACCTTTTAATCAACCGTCTTCAAGTTGTCTAATACTTGTTGTAGAAGCGCTTCTTTTGATAATACTAGAAGAAACAAAACTGTTTAAAATATATTTAATTTTGGTCCTTCATTAGGTTTACTATCTTAAGGCTGTTAGGGCTCTTAGGTAGCCACGTTTTGGTTACGACAGAGATACACTGTAATTAGAGAAACTAATGTATTGTATTGTATGTCTTTATTTATATAGCGCCATTAATGTACATAGCGCTTCCCAGCAGTAATACATGTGGTTATCCAATAAATAACAGATAATGTAAATAACAGATCATGGGAATAAGTGCTTTAGACATTAAGGAATAGGAGTCCCTGCTCCGAGGAGCTTACAGTCTAATTGGACAATGCATTCCTAAGTGTACTTAACAGCTCTGTGGATTTGGGCCTTAGAGTTTCCTGGAGGTTATCATATTTCTTCCCCCTCCCCGACAAACCTCAGGTGGAGGCATTGAAGCGCAAAAGATAATAACCTATACAGAGTGTAATACAGTATGAGTGTAATATGAGACAAATGCCAAATAAAGCTTAATGAAAAGACAAAGAAGTCAGGACCTCTAAGATAATAAATGATTAACAATGTTGTAAATATGGGCCTTCATCTATTCAAAATGGTATTTTTACAAAAATATTCTTAAGATTAATTCACAATTTTATCCTAAACAATACTGTAGTAGAAAATAAAATGTAATACTAATGAAAAAGTAAAGCTCAGATTTTTTAAGTTTGTCTTGATATGTTGTGAATCCATCCAGGCTGAGTTTTAGAACAGCATCTTGTGATTTTTTAATATGTTTGAAACTAAGATGGAATTATTTATTTCTGCCATTAAATGTGCAGACTTTGCAAAAAAAAGTACCTCGGTACAGGCCAAGATTAGTGTTGGCTCAGCATATAACATCAAGCTTAGAAAAATGCCTCTGAGGAAATAATAAAATATAGTCTTATCTGTGGCATTTGGAACTTTGCAGAGGAAATGTACTACTGTATATTCTTGATAACTTTTTGAGCAATTTACAGATTCTACTGCGAGCATAACTAACTACATTTCTAATATATACATTATTTTATATGAATATACAGAATTTAATGACATTACACATTAGCACTATTTGGATTGAAGAAACACCTAGCTCCAAGAAAAATTAAACACATTAAGAGTGGCTTAGTTTAGTTTCATGTTGTTACTTTTAGTACTAGACATCATTCTGTTTTGAAATAGTAGCTTCATTAAATTCAAGTACCAATTTTTAAATAAAATGTCCAAGAAATTTCAAGGGAATTTAAGCAAATGTACATTTTCCATCTGCTGCTATTAATGCAGAAACAATTTAGCAATAAATTATCACAAAGGTACAATTTCTGTTTCGAATGACTGAATACTGTATATACTAATTTCTTTTTGATGATTATTTAAGGGATACCTTACCAGAATTCGTAGCCATTGCAATAGTTGTTTCGTAGAGGTAAGAAAAGAGAAAATGTTTTAAACTTTTAAGAAAAAGAAGGAACAGAATCCAATGCCAGTGCTTAAAAAACCTCTATGGTGCACAACATATCGTAACATTCAGATTATGATGCTATTTGAAAAATATTATTGTTTATAAATTGTAACACAAATTACACTTTGTAAAATGTACAGATATATAATTTGCATGTTCAATACTTATAAAATAATTGAGAAAATGTCATACTCACCGTTTTGACACTGGAAACAGTATGTTACAAAGATGTTGGTTAACATGATGTAAAACAACATTCAATGTTTGTCAGAAAATGTAAAAGACGTGTTGAATACTTAAGACAGTTCTTAATAAAAGGGTCACCAATAATTCCACATCTTGACATGTAAGTAACGTCTTGCATACATTGTGGGGTGTACCGTTGCGCATGCGCGATTAGTATGAGCTCATGGTGGCTGCTTCGGCCGCGTTCTTCCTTGCACTCCACTGCACACTCCTGCAGCCCTGCGATCTGGCCACTAACTGCACGAGTTGGTGCGTGGCAGATTGGGGGCATGGTGGGGGGTGTGGTTCACAAGTAGGGATGATGCAGCTCATGTGACGTGACTGTAGGTAGAATTTTACTTTTCGGTGGCGTTTGAAAAATGTCGCCGCGTCAACTCTGTACTTTGCTACAAGGATTGGTTTATATTTTGGACACTTTAATACAATAACATGAAAGAATGCATAACGTGCATACGCGCATGTCGCGAATCAGGCACTGTGAGCTCGCCAGTCAGAGATGTTAATTCGTGCATGTGCATGAGTGCGTTTCAAGCTGCTCACAAATGTGCATTAGACAATGGTGGAGATACAAATGCAACATTGTGAACACACCCCCAACCCCGCCTACAGCATGAATACACAACAATTACGGTCTGTAACAACGCCACTATAATTAAAGCTTCAATATTAATAAAATGAGATTGTTTGAAGAATACCTTTAAGTGTGAATGGCCGTGTTCATCATCATATGAAAAATATTAATTGGAACATCCTTTGTGGTTACGAGGAATACCTGCATTTATTCTATTGAAGGTACATAAATATGAATAATTGAGTGTTATTTAGACTGTATATTCATTATTCATACATATTAATAATCTATTTATTTATGGAAATAGGGTTACAATATAAGATGTTAAATTATTGTATACATATACTGTAATAGATTTTTTAAGACATGCATTGTGTAAGCTGAATTCACATGGACAAATGTAAATATGTTTTTACTTTAAGTAAATAAACAGAACATTTTAGTTTAGCCTATCAAAATGTATAATACTTCATTTTGTACATGCACAACATTCACCCATCGTGCACACATTAATGATACATTTGTACATGGTTATAACAAAGATGTTGGAGATTGACATACCATAGGCAGATGGGCACGTACATACAGAACAACTTGTACACAGAACATGTGTTCAGCCATCACTATCCTATGAAGTTAAACAATTCTACTTCAATAAAATATACACGAATGATACTATAGATTAATATAACAACATACATTATTGCTTACCTGAGAAATAGGTGGCGATTACATTCCGACGTGTCTCCACCCCCCTGCCTGTCTGCACCTGATCCCCTGCATCATGGGCAGGGGATCCTCCTCGAGAACCTCCAGAATGTTGCCGGGAAGATTGTTACGCAGTGCAATATTGTGCAGAATGCAGTAACAGATCACTATGTCAGAAACATTTTTTGGCTTGTACTTTAGGGCACCATCAGATCTATCAAGACATCTGAACCGACTTTTCAATAGTCCAAATGTCCACTCAATAACCGCTCACATGGATATGTGTGCCGCATTATGTCGCTCCTCTGCAGGGGTTTCAGGATTAGACTGTGGGGTTAAGAGCCACGGTCGGATCCCGTATCCTGAATCAGCTATAATACATCAATGTAAATTATTATTGTAACATTTCACAATGTTACAATGTTAATTAAGATTTATTGTTATTGTCCCCAAACATTGAAGAAATTATGAACAAATATGTACGATCAGATGAGATGTATTTATACATATTTGAGAAGGTCATACAACATGCACATATATTTTAAAACATTAATTAGGAATTAATAATGGCTTATTACACATTTATAGTTTAGGCTGTAATAATTCCCATGCGTTTATGTAATATATGTCGCCACAAAATATGTGTCAGCTTCTGTAACACATAACAATAGAATTTTAAAGAAAATGTGTAGGTGTTTCTATACAGTGGCATGCGATGGCTTAAGTGGTTTGGAGATGGGAAATACTCCGTGGTATCCACAGACAAAATTGTCTGCTTAATAGTTATAACTGTATTAACATGTACATTTGTATAGTAAACATAGTTGCCAATATTATAACATGTAGGTTATAGTGTGTTTTATTATACATGTGAGTAGGGCTACATGTACAGTACAGTATATACATACATGTACAGTATATATGTGTAAGTAATATCAATAATATGCATCAAAAACATACACATGAAAAATACAAAATGTTAATGCTTCATTATATTATATGTACTTACCCACCAGTCAACCATGTTCAAAATACCCAGTTTCAAAAGCATGGAAGACTTATGAGTTGATCAGAATAGAGGAATCATAGCTTGAACCCGGGATTTTGGCTACCACATTCAAATTTATCATGTTGGCATCGTATACGAGCTGCACATTGATGGAGTGAAACTGTTTCGTATTACTGTACACATGCTCATCTACAGTCGGCGGGGTGAGTGCAACATGTGTGCAATCTATTGCACCCATCACACATGGTAGCCCAGCTATGTTATAAAATGCATTCCTGAGTTCCAGCCACTCTGTTTGCTCTGTAGGTAAAGTTATTTAATTCCTAGCGTGTCTCGTAAGTGCACATAGAACCTTGGTAAAGACCAGTGAAAATGCTGAATGCGAGACCCCACCTACTATGCCCACAATGTAATGAGCACAGCATTTTAACAAGGTCCGGGACTGTATGACCTCTGCCTCTTATGGCATCTAAATCATCTCTTAACTCTGCATAAAGAGCTAAGATTGCTGCTGAACTCAAGCGATATTGGCTAATAATTTCCTCCTAAATAAGCTCCTCCAAAACTGTACGTTCATGGAATAAACATGGCCGTAGCATAACCTGTCTTCTCTGTACTCTCCTCTCCTATCTACTCTCCTCTCTCCTCCACTCCTCTCTACTCCACTCCTCTCTCCTCCACTCTCCTCTCTCCTTCACTCTCCTCTCTCCTTCACTCTCCTCGCTCCTCCACTCTCCTCTCACCTCCTTTCCTCCTCTACTCCTCTCCCTCCTCCAAAGCCAGTCTTCTCCTTCTCATTATAATATGTCTCAACTCTATCTCCATTTCCATCTCTGCACCTGCCATCTCTACCTCGAAGTAAGTGGGCAATTAATTGGTTTAAGTATCTATGTGATGACGACACGTGACTTGAAACTATGCAACAGAAAAAAAGAAATAAACCCAACATGTGTGTTTCTAATCAATTAATCTGTGTTCATTAGCATGAAAAAGCCATATAGTAACCACTTCGTAATGTCAGCGTTGACACAATAATATCAGAAATATAAACTGTGACATTTACAGTATTACAACTACTAGTTTCATAAAACATGGGCTCATAAAAAAACCCAATACGAGTTCACCTCAAAAGCGTCAATGCTTAAAACATATGTCAGACAGTTGCATTTTTTTTTCTAAGTCCCGTCTCACCATTTCTCGGCAGCTTCTGACCACCTTCTTGCCAACTTTTCCTGGCGAGGCGATTCTGAGAAGAAATCTCAATTCTAAAGCAGCGATTACCATCGATAAGCTGATCATGGCAACTAGAATTGAGCGAGTTAAAATAACAACCGATAAGTGGGCTAAGTTCTGGACCTTAAACCAAATACGGGCCACTGAGGGCAAGACCACCATATGTGCAGGTGGTCTACCTCTTGATCATGTTTTTTTGGACAGAGGGGAGAGGTATGAGTGAACGTCCACGAGAGCTGTTTCAATGTCATGTACCACCTGTAGAGGATTTTATATGCATTTTCCTTCACTGTTGTGCATAAAGAACATTAAGACACAGCCTCAAAAATGTCTCCCAATCCCGTGCCTCTAAGACATCCTGAGACCCATTCCCATAAAGTCTTTTTTATGGAGTGATGACAAAAACAATACTCGATATTGAAGGTGTAGTCTTACTAATGCTTCATTTGGTGGCATAATTATGCTTTCTTCCTTTCCCTCCATACCCCATTTAATGCAAGATAAGATCTTGTTTTCCTTTGCAGCTACTGTATGACTTGGCCACTATTGCTAAGCCTGCTGTCTACAAACACTGCTAAATCCCTTGCCCAAGTTTCCAGTTTATCCAAGTCCTTCTGCAGAGAAATTACATCCTGCTCTGATTTTACTACCTTACACAATTCAGTGTCATCAGCAAAAATTGAGACTTTGCTCTCTATAGCAACCTCAAGGTCATTAATGAACAATTTAAAATGCAGGGGTCCCAAGTCCAATCCTTCAGATACTCCATTCACAACTTTAGCCCACCCTGAAAGGGTTCCATTTATGACAACTCTCTTTTGACAACTTTTATCTATCCATCAACCAGTTTTCAATCCAGGTGCAAATATTTTTCTAGAGACCAATTTTCTTTATTTTGTACACTAACTTCTTGTGTTGCACTGTATCAATAGCTTTTGAAAAATCTAAGTAGACCATATCCACTGCATTACCCTCATCTAAATCTTTTCTTACCTCCTCAAAGAAAAACAGAAAAGACTTGCGCTCATATGTGGTCTGTGATATAAATAGTGACTTAGAAATGAGTTATACAATACAACCTCAAAGAAAGTAATAAGGTTAATTTGACATGATCAATCTCTCATAAATCTATGCTTGCTGACTACTACTAATAATATTGTTATCCATTTGCTACACCTGATATTATCCAATACTAAATCTTTAAGTAGTTTCCCCACTATTGATGTCAGGCTAAGAGGTCTGTAATTGTTCAGTTGTGATCTAGCTCCATTTTTAAATATAGGCACCATGTCTGCTTTACATCAATCTTGAAGTACTGAGCCTGTGGAAATGGAGTCCTTAATTATTAAGCATAATGGCCTGGTGGGAACAGCTATCAGGCTATTGCACTTTCTTGAGGGTGCCACAAGTTGCAGTAACATTGACTAAATCTGTATGTAACACATTTTATTTAAAAAATTACACTCTTTTGGGGTATTCATCATTTTCCAGTTATTCCTAACTAAAGATAAAATACAAAAAACTGTTCCATACTACCGGTCATGAATGCATGTCACTGATGTAATTTTACCGTATCATGGGCATGTTTGTGTTATAAAAGAACACTGTGGTAGATTGAGGGGGAGAGGGAAACACAAACCACAAAAATGTAGTGTGTCATTCTTGTAAAAATGTTTCTTTTAAAAGCACTCCTTTCAACTTTTTAAACATGTACAGTAACTAATAAAGTAGTTTATAGGTTAGCATCCAAAGAAGCTTGTGTTTCTTTTATTAATATACAGAAAATAAAAATAAATTTAACAAAGTGAACAAACAACGAAGAAAAATGATGTTCATGAAATTCTTTACTCTGATCATTAAAACAAATCACTAAACTGATTTTTTTTGTCTGTGTTGAAAATCATCCTTAATGTTTTAGCATCATTGCTGCAGTGTTCTTATATAAGTTGGAAAATATACCATACTGTATCTACAATTGTTTATATTTTCAAAGTGAATGTGGGTCTCCAAGTGACTGTAATTCTTATCACTGGTAATGAATGTACTGTAACTGCTTGACCAATGTCTTCCTGTCCTTGGAGATATTAACTTTTAAAACCATCTTAACATGCTTGAAACTTTTACTCCTTTTTTTGTTGTTGTTGTTGTTGTTGCATTATTAAGAAATACAATGTGGTTGGTGTTTTGTCTTTGCATGGCAATTATTTGCCTAATTATCTGCAGTTAGTGATGTATGCTGACAGACTGAAATAAAATGTAAATGCCTTCCCAGATGGAGATTTCAAAATCAAAGAAAGGAGTTCTAATTACAAGTAGAAACAAAAATGTTTTGCAACTTAATTTACTGAATGTCAGCAAACTTCATGTCACATTTATAAAAATAGAACTTAGACAGAAATAATATCTAATTTTAGCTTTGTTTAGTGTATGACTGTAAATACCACTTCTTCCAAAAGTACTGTAAATCAAAACAAATGGTATATTTAAATGCTGAGACTGCATTCTCAAGATTACAAACTACTAATACAGCCCTTACAGCAAGTGGTTTAAGCATCTTTAAGTTTTTATGAAGAAAGCAAAGTACAGGAATGTATGATTTGCTTTATGCACCTGCTGTTTTACTTTGAGCTTTTTCATTAAAATGATTGAATTGGTATTAGTAAATTAATTTAAAAAAAGAAAGGGTTAATACTGAAAATTAATTACAGGCTGTAATCAAGTAATGATGATCAATATATGCATGGGGTATTTGTTGTTTGCTTGCCATACAGTATATTAGTTTCACCTAGTAGTGCTCTAGTTATCATTGTGGATTATATGTGTACAAGCATTTGTGCACGGCTTCGCCCTGGGAATGTAATATAGAATACATGTTCCCACCCCCCCTTTCCACCCCTGCAGCCGGCACATCTCCCCGGGCCCCCCCCTCTGCCCCCCCCTGCTGCTGGATGTAGTGCGGGGTGAGATTAGTTTGTCTGTGTGTTTCTGTGTGTGTGTGTCTGTGTGTGTCTGTCTGTGTGTGTCTCCCCCCACTGTCGGAACATGTCTTTGCCCCCCCCTCGCCCCCCTGCTGGCAGTACATCTCCCCGCGCCGCTGTGGCATGACCTCTCGCTGCCGGCACATCTCCCCGCCTTGCCCCCTGTTGGTACATCACCCCTCGTGGCCGGCAAATGTTCCCGCCCCCGCCCCCCCCATTGGTACATCTCCCCCCACTGCCAGCACATGTCGCCCCCACCCCGCTTCTCCCCCTGCTAGCAGGCACATCTCCCCCCGCTAGCTGGCACATCTCCCCCGGCACATCTCCCCTGCACATCACACACACACAGCCCTGATCCAGGCAAGGGCATGCCCCCTACCTTAGTAGCCACGACCCCCGCCTGCTCCTGCTCTTACATTAGCAGAGGGAAATTTAGAATGTCCATAATTTGGGAGGTGAGTCACATTGGAACCTCAAAATAGTTGTGTTGACCTACAAATCCGCCGCAGAATGTACAGTCCAAGTTGTTCTACGTGGTGCCGTTTGTGAGATATCGATGCTTCGGACAAATGGAAAATGGAATCCAACTTAGATTTATTGTATAGATAAGCTTTGCCCAATGAGTTATATTTATCGCTATGGCTGCAGGTTATAATTAACATGATTAGTCATAATACAATGCAGATGTGGCTTTGTACTTTGCAATTGTCTTTTCCTTCCCTCACAGGGCCCGATCACCAATATTCACAACCATTCAATAACCAAGTGTAATGTCCACAGCGAGCTCTCGGAGGTTTGAGACAGTAATCTATACAGATCTTGTACACTAACTGTTTATTGTTAAACTCAGATCTACAACTTTTAGCATAGACTCTGACATCCTACTGAATACAGGAAAAACTACAGCTGACAAATTTTATATCACATGCTATGTTCTTAAATACTCATATTCCTTACTACTCACCTCACAAAGGAAGGAAAATCAATACTAACAGCAGAAAAAATTAGAGAGAAAGACCACAGCCTTATTATTGCCCCCAAAACACTAAGCATACCAAACCATTAGAAACAAGCCAACAACCTACTGTACTCCAATCACTAACTTGCCCAGGAAACCCAGGCACTTCACAGTGATGATGCCTTTTAAACATTGCCTTATGACATACCTGTGAACCCAATATTTGTTAACTTTCCTATTGGACCAGCCTGGCAATACACCTCCTACACAACTGGGATGCTGAAGCATGCACATCACAAAACAATGCTGCCGGCAGAGTTGGACAGCCAGACATGCAACATCTCTCCACTCATTGACCATCGCAACATCTCTCTCCCCTTACAACAAGTTAGCCATCACAGCCCCCCCTTTGTTCAACAAGTAGGCCAGACTCCAGGTGAAGGTATCAAAATATAAGCAATACTTCATAATATCAAAATGACCAACATTAACTTTCCTCTTTTGTTTTTTTTAGAAAATAATTTGTTTACCCGTAATAATATATACGTTATATATATATATATATATATATAGTATAAAAGAGCAGATGGCACACAAATATAGATGTATTTATTATTCCTAGGACCGAAACGTCGGTGAATGTGCCTGCTGTTCAAATACACGTTTTCATTATTACCAAGTGTGCTTTCTCTTCTTTGCAGTGTGTCCCTTGGATTCCCTGGATTCCATTGTCTGCCTGGTAAGGAGTCTTTCATTATATATATATATATATATATATATATTGTGACAAACGGCTTACTCCGGGGCTCCGCCGTCTGTCCGGGACTGTTAGAACACGGTCTTTTAGGGTAGGTTAAATGATGAGACGTCACGTACTGTTCCTTTAAACAGGCTATGCCTGGTTTATTCAGTCCCAGGCACTGAGACTGCCACAGTTTAAACAGAAAACAAAGCCAAACAAAAAGCTGCTCGTCTGAGCGATAACTTAAACTTAGATGTCCCTGACTCAGAGTTGGAAGTGGCTTGTCCCCTTCCACCAACAAAATAAGTACCTTTGCAGTCTTTAGACAAACTAACAGAATGAATGAAGCGATTTGGGAAAGAGGCTTTCTCACCCCTCTGCAGTTCAACAGCCTTCCAGGCTCTTGGGCGGGGCCCAGAGGAAACAGGAAACAGGTCTTATATACCTGAACTCTAATCAGCATGACAGGTGACAGAAAACAGGCAGCAGACAAACTGTGGAATGGAGTGCCTGTACCACGAGGCTGCCCTGTTCAGCTTAGACAGGACAGAAACTGTTCAGTATCCTGGAGCCCTGTATATGGAGTTTATTACCAACCCCTGGTTTCTGTCACATATCCTCCCCCCCAGCTCAGACCTCGAGGGGTGAGCGACCATGGATATTAGGGAGTGCATCCTTGACAACCCGTCGGCATTGCCATGTTTGTGCCCCGACCTGTGTTCCACAGAAAATTTAAAGGGCTGTAGGCTTAGGAACCACCTGGTCACCCTAGCGTTCTTCTCCCTATTTTGACACATCCAGGTAAGGGGTGCATGATCTGTGACCAATCGGAACTTTCTCCCCAACAGATAATACTTGAGTGTCTCTACAGCCCACTTTATTGCGAGACACTCTTTCTCGACTATGGAGTAATTTTTCTCCTGGGGATTTAGTTTCCTACTTAAATAAAGGATGGGGTGCTCCTCCCCTTGAGACTCCTGGGAGAGTACCGCCCCCAGCCCTACCTCAGATGCGTCGGTTTGGACTACGAACTCTTTGGAGAAGTCAGGTGTGACCAACACTGGTTGGGCACAGAGAGCTTCTTTCAGGCTTCTAAAGGCCTGTTCGGCTTCGGGGGACCACTTTACCATTAGCGGTCCTCTTGCTTTTGTGAGGTCGGTTAGTGGGGTTGCCTTAGTTGCAAAATTGGGAATAAACCTCCTATAGTAGCCAATTAACCCCAAAAAGGTCCTTACTTGTTTTTTTGTGACTGGCCTTGGCCAATTTTGTATCGCCTCTACTTTGAGTGTTTGTGGTTTGAGTAACCCTCTACCAATAGAATACCCCAGATACTTGGCCTCCTCCAGACCAATAGTGCATTTAGCGGGGTTAGCAGTTAGTCCAGCAGACCGAACTGCGTCGAGCACAGCTTGGACCTTTGGAAGGTGGGACTGCCAATCTTCACTATGGATTACCACATCATCCAGGTAGGCGGCAGCGTACCGAACGTGTGGTTTTAAAATTTTATCCATCATTCTTTGGAATGTGGCGGGAGCTCCATGTAAGCCAAAAGGCAGCACCTTATATTGAAAGAGGCCGTCTGGGGTTGAGAAGGCTGTTTTTTCTTTTGCCCTTTCTGTGAGGGGAACCTGCCAGTACCCTTTTGTTAGGTCTAGGGTTGTGAGATATCGGGCTTTGCCCAGTCTCTCTACAAGTTCATCCACCCTGGGCATAGGATAAGTATCAAATTTTGACACCGCGTTTAGTTTCCGGTAGTCATTACAAAACCTTGTTGTACCGTCTGGCTTTGGGACTAAAACTATAGGGCTGTTCCACCCACTTTGGGATTCCTCAATTACGCCTAGTTTTAGCATTTTTTTAACCTCTAAACTTATAGCTTCTCTCTTGGCCTCTGGGATTCGGTACGGTTTAAGGTTAACTCGGACCCCCGGTTCAGAGACTATGTCATGTTTAATTACGTTAGTTTTACCTGGCTGTGTAGAGAAGATTTCTTTGTTCCTTCTCACTAAACTCTGGACCTCTCGTTTCTGATGCACGGACAGTGTTTCAGCTATGCTAACCTCTGGGTCAGTTTCTTGATTCTCTGACGGACCTGGGGGTACTAGGGTTAACAAGACCTCTCTATCTTTCCAGGGCTTGAGTAGGTTTATATGGTAAATTTGCTCAGGTTTCCTCCTACCTGGCTGCCTTACCCTATAATTTACTTCTCCCACTCTTTCCAAAACCTCATATGGCCCATGCCATTTAGCAAGGAATTTACTCTCCACGGTGGGAACCAGAACTAGTACCCTATCACCTGGAAAAAAAAATCTGACCCTAGCACCCTTATTATACGTATTCCTTTGTGCTTCTTGAGCTTTCTCCATGTGTTCCCTCACTATGGGTAGGACTGCAGCAATGCGGTCCTGCATTTGGGCAACATGCTCTATTACACTTCTGTAAGGGGTAACCTCGTGTTCCCAAGTTTCTTTGGCTATATCCAGTAAGCCTCTTGGATGTCGGCCATACAATAGTTCAAACGGAGAGAAGCCTGTGGATGACTGGGGAACTTCCCTAATGGCAAATAACAGGTATGGTAACAAACAGTCCCAGTTTTTCCCATCCTTATCGACCGCCCGGCGTAACATGCTCTTTAAGGTTTTATTGAACCTTTCCACTAAACCATCTGTTTGTGGATGATAGACTGAGGTTCTGAGATGCTTGATTTTTAGGAGTTTACATAGCTCTTTTGTTACTTGGGACATAAATGGTGTTCCCTGGTCAGATAAGATCTCTTTAGGAATTCCGACCCGGGAAAACAGAAGTACTAACTCTTTTGCTATGTTTTTAGCAGAGGTGCTACGTAGGGGAACTGCCTCCGGATATCGGGTAGCATAATCTAATATTACCAATATATGCTGATGTCCCCTAGCAGACTTTATTAGGGGTCCTACTAGATCCATAGCAATCCGGTCAAATGGTACCTCTATTATGGGAAGGGGTACCAATGGGCTGCGGTATGCTTTGAACGGGGCGGTGATCTGACATTCTGGGCATGAGGAACAATAGTTTGTAATTTCTGCCAGAACCCCAGGCCAATAAAAGCTTCGGAGAACCTTTTCTTTTGTCTTTTCCACCCCTAGGTGTCCCCCCAATGGATGACTATGTGCGAGGTGTAATACTACGTTACGGAATGTCCGTGGTACCAACAATTGTTTCGTTGTAACTGATTTTCTTTTATCAACCCGATATACTAGGTCGTTCTCTACCTCGAAGTAGGGGTAAGCAAGTGACCTATCTGGTTGGCCATGAGTACTATTCTGGTCCCGTATATTTCCCCTTGCTACCGCTAATGTGGGGTCCTCCCACTGGGCCTTCTTAAAACTCCCAGGACTGACCTCTAGGTCAGCGAGGGTCTTATCCTGTACTGGGGTGGTAAGTGCCTGATCAACATCTTGATTTGGGGTATTCCCTACCAAAGTAGTGATGGGGAAGGGAATTTCACAGCACTCCTCCTTTTCCCCTTTCTTATTTGGGCCCTCGTCAACCTCCATTTCTGAAAAAGGGAAAGGATTTGTTTCTTCTAACACTTCGTTATGGTCTGCTATTGAACTCTGGGCGCTATTCTGAGCTGGGGACCACATTTTTAGAAAATGGGGAAAGTCGGTCCCTATTAACACATCATGTGCCAGTTTGGGTACAACACCCACCTTGAAATCTAAAGAACCAAATTCTGTTTCAAAAAAAACATCAACAGTGGAATATTCATGATTATCCCCATGTATACAACAAATTGCCACTCTTTGTGAACTGTTTACCTGTTTTTTCTTAATGGGCAATAGGTATTCGGACACTAGTGTGACCATACTCCCAGAG
Organism: Ascaphus truei; assembly: GCF_040206685.1. Classification (NCBI taxonomy): domain Eukaryota; kingdom Metazoa; phylum Chordata; class Amphibia; order Anura; family Ascaphidae; genus Ascaphus; species Ascaphus truei. The sequence continues at coordinate 33,352,065 of NC_134485.1, read as the reverse complement.
TCAAGAAGTGCCCGAACCCTCTTACCATTAACCTTTACAAATGCCCACAGATGGTTATTCAAGGGGTCCTCTGGGCTAGGGCCCATACATTGGGACAACAGCGAATAAGGTTCCACGCTGTTGCATTGCATGGGCTCCTCATTTAGTGGGCAGATTTTTGCTGTGTGGCCCCTCTCATGACAATTTACACATTTAGGTACATAGTCTGTGTCCCACTTAGAGCCTTTTCCCGGCTCCCCATGTTGGCTATTGCCCTTAGTGTGCGAACCACTGTTGCTGGTGCTGCGTGAAGGTGGTCGCCGCTCTTCAGCTCCCCTTAACCCCGGTACCCTTTTACCGTCTCTGGAAGAGTCCTGGAACCTCGGGTAGTGGGGTTGCTCCACGACTGTGGGTTGCGGGTGCTCTCCTGCTGCATTGTACCTTTCTACGAGGGCCACAAGCTCATCCGCATTGTGGGGGTCACTCCGACTGACCCAATGGCGTAAGGCAGAGGGAAGTTTCCTCAAGAACTGGTCCATGACCAACTGTTCCACGATGTGGCTTGCTGAGTTGATCTCGGGTTGTAGCCACTTCCGGGCGAGGTGGATGAGGTCATACATCTGGCTTCGGGTGGCTTTATCCATCGTGAAGGACCATGCGTGAAACCTTTGGGCGCGAACAGCCGTGGTTACGCCGAGGCGGGCGAGGATCTCAAACTTCAATTTTGCATAGACGTTAGCTTCGGCTGGCTCTAGATCAAAGTAAGCCTTCTGGGGTTCGCCGCTTAGGAAGGGTGCGATTAGACCAGCCCACTCAGCTTCTGGCCATCCCTCTCTCTGTGCCGTGCGTTCAAACGTGAGAAGATAGGCTTCCACATCATCCGAGGGTCCCATCTTCTGAAGGTAGTGGCTTGCCCTGGTCATTTTCGGAACTGGGGCTGCCGCTGCCAGTGGAAGGTTACTGATAGTCTCCCTCAGGATCTCGAGTTCCTGCTGTAAGCCCTGAGCGAACCGCTGTTGCTCCTCTTTCAGCAAGCGGTTTGTCTCTTGCTGGTTTGCATTCGCCTGTTGCAGGGCTTCATTCGCGTCTCTCTGGACAGCGACATTGCGTACCAGCGCACTCACCACGTCTTCCATCTTGTTTGGAGAGAGAGAAAAAAAAACCTTTTTTTTTTTTTTTTTCTTTAAAGTTCTTTAACCCCCAGACCTTTTAGTGTTCTGCCCGCATTCTCCACCATATGTGACAAACGGCTTACTCCGGGGCTCCGCCGTCTGTCCGGGACTGTTAGAACACGGTCTTTTAGGGTAGGTTAAATGATGAGACGTCACGTACTGTTCCTTTAAACAGGCTATGCCTGGTTTATTCAGTCCCAGGCACTGAGACTGCCACAGTTTAAACAGAAAACAAAGCCAAACAAAAAGCTGCTCGTCTGAGCGATAACTTAAACTTAGATGTCCCTGACTCAGAGTTGGAAGTGGCTTGTCCCCTTCCACCAACAAAATAAGTACCTTTGCAGTCTTTAGACAAACTAACAGAATGAATGAAGCGATTTGGGAAAGAGGCTTTCTCACCCCTCTGCAGTTCAGCAGCCTTCCAGGCTCTTGGGCGGGGCCCAGAGGAAACAGGAAACAGGTCTTATATACCTGAACTCTAATCAGCATGACAGGTGACAGAAAACAGGCAGCAGACAAACTGTGGAATGGAGTGCCTGTACCACGAGGCTGCCCTGTTCAGCTTAGACAGGACAGAAACTGTTCAGTATCCTGGGAGCCCTGTATATGGAGTTTATTACCAACCCCTGGTTTCTGTCACAATATATATATATATATATATATATATATATATATATATAAATATATATTTATACTCATTACCATATATGTTTTGTCAATTTGTGTAGCATTGGGCACCCGTGTCTTCTGTTGTACGTATACATTTGCCACGCTCAGTAGCACTCATTTTGGCATAAATATATATTCATGATGTGGTGGATGTAGGAGTTTGAGCTATCTGGGAATGTGTATTAATCAATTTCTGACTGGTAACAGTCTATGGAGGTTAGGTGGCACCTCCCCCCAGAGCTCGCCCCTCCCCACCTTTTTAACTTGGGAGGTTCTGGCAACTTGCTGAAATGGACAGGACTCACTGCAGTTCCTTCCCCTCATACAGAGGTAACAGGAAGGGTTCACAGTTTTAGTGTTAGGACCTGCATTTTTGGTTTACCTTGACATTGGAATGCAGGCTTATGACGCTTTGGCAAAAGAGTTTAACTAAAAAAACAAGTAATTACAATTATTATTCAAGTATTTAAACTTTATACTCATTACCATATATGTTTTGTCAATTTGATGTAGCATTGGGCACCCGTGTCTTCTGTTGTACTATAAATCAATATTAATTATATCATGTGTGTTGTTGTTCATCTGAGGTTGTATTTACCTAATTTTTAGACCTGCTAAGGAACAGATGATTGTTATTATGTCCTGATATGTAAAACCATAGACTTCAAAGAGGGTGTACTTTCTTTTTCACACAACTGTATATAGATGTAGAGGTATCTGTACCTTGATAGCCGAGCTTTAATAATCAAGAATGAATAGATCATACCATTCTGTGGCTAACTAAATGCTTTTATTAGTGCGAGCTTTCAAGATATACTGATCTCTTACTGTATATATTTATACAGTAACAGTAGCACTTCTGATATGTCATAATAAAAAACAATAAAAAACAATAGGTAGCGCTGATGAAAATAAATAAAATAAAAGAAATATAAATTGGCCACGTGTAGCTGCCTAGATACGTCTCTGACCCCTCGTCAGACAAGAGTATGTCACTGGAATAGTATCAATGGCGCTAAACACAATCTACAATAAATGATCGTATAAATATACAAATACAATGAAAATATAAATATACAACCGGATGGAATTGATGGGTGATCTCGGCCAACGTTGATCAAACATGAAATAAGAAAAAGAAATACATAGTGTAATACTGATAAAACATGTGAAAGACAAATACCAACAAACAAACAAACAAACAGACAGACAAGAATTAGCAAATATTAAGATATACAATTAGCAAATATTCGAATAATAGTGTAGCTGGAACATACAATGGACTAAAAATGATGAATTTAATATATTATAAAAACATGTACAACAATTAAGCACAATTAAAGGACCCAATCGATATCCGTCCGAATTGCCCGCTTACCGAAGCCAGAATGTATAACCGCAGTGGATATTTAAAGAGAGTATCCCCTCTCACAGTGACTGGTTCTCTGACCGGCACAGCTGACAGATGGATTTCAGGAATCGCCGCGTGCTGAAGGTGTAGAAATGGAGAAAGCGTCCCTCCACGCGGTAACAGGGCAGGAGATCACTGTCTTGATGTGAAGCAGTCCGGGCATGCGCAGAAGCGCCCGTCACAGTATTGACGGCACCGCAAAATCTCCTGCTCCTCGCGGTCACGTATCATCCAAATGGCGGCAGATTCAAAAGTGCTGTGTGTCACAGAACTGCACGGCTGGGCTGGCAATGGAATAGGGCAGCTGACGGCAACGGGGGGATAACGGGGACCACCCAACGCGTTTCAGAAGCAACGGCTTCCTTCATCAGGGGTTGCTTCTGAAACGCGTTGGGTGGTCCCCGTTATCCCCCCGTTGCCGTCAGCTGCCCTATTCCATTGCCAGCCCAGCCGTGCAGTTCTGTGACACACAGCACTTTTGAATCTGCCGCCATTTGGATGATACGTGACCGCGAGGAGCAGGAGATTTTGCGGTGCCGTCAATACTGTGACGGGCGCTTCTGCGCATGCCCGGACTGCTTCACATCAAGACAGTGATCTCCTGCCCTGTTACCGCGTGGAGGGACGCTTTCTCCATTTCTACACCTTCAGCACGCGGCGATTCCTGAAATCCATCTGTCAGCTGTGCCGGTCAGAGAACCAGTCACTGTGAGAGGGGATACTCTCTTTAAATATCCACTGCGGTTATACATTCTGGCTTCGGTAAGCGGGCAATTCGGACGGATATCGATTGGGTCCTTTAATTGTGCTTAATTGTTGTACATGTTTTTATAATATATTAAATTCATCATTTTTAGTCCATTGTATGTTCCAGCTACACTATTATTCGAATATTTGCTAATTGTATATCTTAATATTTGCTAATTCTTGTCTGTCTGTTTGTTTGTTTGTTTGTTGGTATTTGTCTTTCACATGTTTTATCAGTATTACACTATGTATTTCTTTTTCTTATTTCATGTTTGATCAACGTTGGCCGAGATCACCCATCAATTCCATCCGGTTGTATATTTATATTTTCATTGTATTTGTATATTTATACGATCATTTATTGTAGATTGTGTTTAGCGCCATTGATACTATTCCAGTGACATACTTCTGATATGTCGCCATGAGCACGTACTGTATATAGCAATCTCAGCAAATCTGTGAAGTCTAAAAGAATGACGACACAGCACACAAGTATTTAGTGACAATTATATCTAATATTGTACAAGCGAAACACCAACATTTTGGCGCAAATGATTTTAGACCTAACGGCCAGAAAAAAAGTGAAAAAATCAAAACCATAAAAGTCTGCAAAACTGCAGCCTCACAGTGCCAGTTTGCGTAGCAAATGAAGAAAACAAACAAACATTCAAAAGCGACCAAGCCTGGTATCATCTATCTGGGAAATCAGATGCAAGTGCTGAACAAGCAAGTGGAACAACACATACTGTAATATAAATGGGGGGAAAAATTTGAGTAGCGCCAACCGTGTCTAAGATCTAAATGCAGATATACAATAAAAACACAAAAGGTTCCGCAGCCAGAGTCCATGGATGTGATTCAAAGTCCTCCACACAAAGTGAATCAAAAGGAAAAAGGAGTCCTCCGGTGCTTGGTTATAATTGTGGTCCCCAAATCATGTAAGGAAAGATTAAATAAAACAACAAACCACAGAAAAAAGGTGGTTAGAATTGACTCATATGTATGTAGCACCTGTTCCCCCCTGCCACCGAAGAACTGGCCACTACATGAGTGTTTCCCTTGGTACTGAAGCTCACCTGCTGTTTCAGGAAGTCTTGGTGGTTTCGCAGTTGAAGTTCGGGAGCAGCAATATGGCAGGCTTTCTCTTGGCTCTTACTGTGCAGTGCCTCCATCCCATGAGGATCCTGCTGCATGCAGGATGGTCCCCACAGGCAATACTCCTTTCCTATAATCACACACCATAGTTCGTCCATCTTCAGTTTTATTGTATAAAAGCATGATCGTCCTTCAGCCCTGGAGCAGACCCCAGGGGCTTGAGGCCCCAAGAGCCCCTCCTTATTTCCTTGACCCTTTGGTAGGGAAAAGGGTATCACACTGTCCCATAATAAACCACACTCAATTTGGTGAAGTGTCAGCTTTTATACCCAAGGGGAAGGTCTTGCAAAAGCCCCATAACAGGGCAGGTCCAGGTACTGACAGACATCACACCATATACATGTGACCCAGTCAGTACCCTCCCAAGGTATGACACTCCAACTGCCGATTTAGGCCTGCTCCTGAATAAGCAACATAGTTCCCATCCAGGCTGCAACTGCAGGCTAGGCCCTGTGCAGGAGATTAACCCCACCACTACCTGTTCCTATCAGGACTTTTAGTGCTGAGGCCAGTAGAAGGCTATAGCCAGGGGCACTTGGATACATCCTCCCTCTCATGAAAATCCTCCTCACAACCCCATATGAGGAGCATAATTATGCACCATCAATAATTATGTCGGCCTACAGAATTATAAAACGCATACTGATGCAGCCACGAGTATTAGAACTCTTGATTTGGAAATTCTGGACCAGTCTCACAGTAAATGCCTCAACATTGCTGCAACGTTGCCTCAACATTTCTGTGAGATTCTTAATGACCGCTCGGATTAACTCAGCAGGGGTCCCTGCTGTCCCATTATGTTTGCATGGGACTGCAGGGACCCCTGCTGTGTTAATCCTATGGGCCATTAAGAATGTCACAGAAATGTTGAGGCAATGTTGAGGCATTTACTGTGAGACTGCCCCAGAATTTCCCAGGTACAAGTGTTCTAATACTCGTGGCTGCATCTGTAGCATTACAATACATTACAATACATGGTTGCATAACTGGTTCCTCTTAGCCAAGAGAACCTTTCGCCTGGGTGCAGTACCGTTCTTGTTGTTATACCTTCTAGCATATTATGCAGTATATCTCTGTTGTATCTCCTTTTTCAATTTGCAGTACCGCCACTGCTGTATCAATAATAATGGTCAGGGTCTGGCTTCCAGACAAGCTTACACTCCTTATCGTGCATTGTATCCCAGTAACTACTATGCTGGCGCACAATTTCTGTGGCTTGTTCAGGGGTGTATTCCTCTTCCTCCCACCAATGATCTACTGTACCTGGTCTTCCCATATAAATATATATCAGGTTTTCCCCTTATGAGGCACGTACCCCTGTTTCTCCATGGCTGATAATTTATTACCATCTAGTTGCATGGGCTCAGGAGTATTGGGGTGCAAGGATTCCGGAATGTTGACCTGAAGGGAAGAGACTCTCGGCGAGGGTATGCGATGGCAGGATCTCTCAAATCTTCTATCCTGTAAGCGTTGATTCAGACAGATGCAGATAGCGATAAGCTCTTCGAGATCGGTAGAATGGTCTTGTGCTACGAGTTCATCCATTAATGTCTCAGAGAGACCTTGCCAAAAGGCGGCTGATAACGCCTCATTGTTCCATCCAGTCTCAGCTGCGATAGTACGAAATTCCTGAGCGTATCTATTGACAGGACTTTTTCCCTGGGAAATGTGGAAAAGAGAGGAAGAAGCAGTTACCTTGCGACCAGGTGTGTCAAAGACTCTGCGGAATTCCTGGGTGAATAGTCCAATGTCCTGGGTGAGGTCCAAATTTTCCTCCCAGATGGGGAAAGCCCAGCCAGTGCGTCATCGGTGAGTAGCGAAATTATATACGCCACCTTGGATCTTTGAGAAGGAAACTGAATGAAGCATTGATTTAGAAACCCTCGGCATCCATGGATCTCCAGTGTAACGAGTGAGAGTCGGAAGTCGGGGTTCAGCCGTCAGGGTCATAGGCATAGACATGGTGGTAGCTGGAACAAGAGGAACAGAAGCAGGAGGGGGAGCTTGCGCCTGAACCGATAGAGACTCTCCTGCATCGGTCATTCTGCTCAAAATATCTCTCAATCCTCGAGAACATGCTGGCATGCGTGCTCAAGACTCGACCCACCACAGCAGGGTCCATGTTTGTGGGACTAAGCATACTGTAACGATGTGCTCACCACAAACAAGGCATGACCGCGAGACCAATGTGGGGATTTGATAAACACCAACCCTTGGCGCATCTGGAGTCTAGATTGGTCAAGGTAGCCGGGTCGGGGTAGGAGAAGTCAGGATGGTATACAGTTAGGTCCGGAAATAATTGGACACTGATACAAGTTTTGTTATTTCGGCTGTGTACCAAAATAAATTCAAGTTACAGTTAAATAATGAATATGGGCTGAAAGTGAAGTCTATCAGCTTTAATTTGAGGGTATTCACATCCAAATTGGAGGAAAGGTTTAGGAATTAAATCTCTTTAATATGTAGCTCCCTCTTTTTCAAGGGACCAAAAGTAATTGGACAATTGACTCAAAAGCTGTTTCATTGACAGGTGTGGGCTATTCCTTCGTTATTTCATCATCAATTAAGCAGGTAAAAGGTCTGGAGTTGATTCCAGGTATGGCATTTGCATTTGGAAGCTGTTGCTGTGAACCCACAACATGCGGTCAAAGGAGCTCTCAATGCAAGTGAAACAGGGCATCCTTAGGCTGCCAAAAAAAAGAAAATCCATCAGAGAGATAGCAGGAACATTGAGAGTGGCCAAGTCAACAATTTGGTACATTCTGAGAATAAAAGAACGCACTGGTGAGCTATGCAACACAAAAAGGCCTGGACGTCCACGGAAGATAACAGTGGTGGATGATCATACGATCCTTTCCATGGAAAAGAAAAATCCCTTCACAACATCCAGCCAAGTGAAGAACACTCTCCAGGAGGTAGGCATATCATTATCCAAGTCTACCATAAAGAGAAGACTTCACAAGAGCAAATACAGAGTGTTCACCACCATTCATAAGCCTCAAGAATAGAAAGGCAAGAATAGACTTTGCCAAACAATATTTAAAAAAGCCAGACCAGTTCTGGAACAGCATTCTTTGGACAGATGAAACTAAGATCAACCTGTACCAGAATGATAGGAAGAAAAAAGTATGGAGAAGGTTTGGAACGGCTCATGATCCGAAGCATACCACATCATCTGTAAAAAACAGTGGAGGCAGTGTGATGGCATGGGCATGCATGGCTTACAATGGCACTGGGTCACTAGTGTTTATTGATGATGTGACAGAAGACAGAAGCAGCCAGATGAATTCTGAAGTGTATAGGGATATTGTCTGCTCAGATTCAGCCAAATTCAGCGAAGTTGATTGGACGGCGCTTCACTTTACAGATGGACAATGACCCAAAACATACGGCAAAATCAACCCAGGAGTTTTTTAAGGAAAAGAAGTGGAATATTCTGCAATAGCCGAGTCAATCACCTGATCTCAACACGATCGAGCATGCATTTCACTTGCTGAAGACAAAACTTAAGGTAAAAAGACCCACGAACAAACAACAACTGAAGACAGCTGCAGTAAAGGCCTGGCAAAGCATCACAAAGGAGAAAACCCAGCGTTTGGTGATGTCCATGCGTTCCAGACTTCAAGCAGTCATTGCCTGCAAAGGATTCTAAACAAAGTATTAAAAATGAACATTTTATTTATGATTGTGTTAATTTGTCCAATTACATTTGAGCCCCTGAAATAAGGGGAGTGTGTATGAAAATGGTTAGAATTCCTAAAGGTTTCAAACAATATTTTTGTTCAATCCCTTGAATTAAAGCTGAAAGCCTGCATTTCTATTGCATCTCGGTTGTTTCATTTCAAATCCATTGTGGTGGCGTACAGATCCAAAATGATGAAAATTGTGTCAGTGTCCAATTATTTCCGGACCTAACTGTATGATACTTGCCGAGGTCTGGATAGAAGAGGTACGGATCATTGCAGGTACTAGCCAAGGTCGGGATTGGAGAGGTGCGGTAAGCCATGGTCAGGAGCGGAGAAGTACGGAATCCAAAAAACAAGCAAGGTCAGAAACTCTGGACAAAAGAGGCAAGGAACAGACAGCAGGCAAGACTGTAATGAACACTTCGCACATACACAAGGTTATGCTTTGCCAATGTACCAGAGGGCAGGCTGACATATATAGGGAGAACAGTCAAATGAGGAGGGAGCATACTGCCTAGTAAGCTTGGCTGTGGTTGGCTGCTGGAAAACACAGGTGAATCCTATTGTGCAGTGGAGCGAGATTGATTTTGCGTGCATGCCGTGCATAGCGGGTGCGTGATTGCGTCACCGCGCGAGCGAAGCCTGGAGGCGGGGCAAGCGGAGGTAGCATTAGAAGCCGAGTGAGATCCGTGCGTGCCCCTAGGAGTTACTCTGGCCATGGTTGGTCTATGAGATATGCTGCAGAGGCATCCAATCGTGGGTGTAGGTGAGTAGAGAGCATGCCAAGAGGGGAGCGGATGACGGATCCTTACAGTTATGCAGTACTGTAGGTGCAGCTACAGTACAACCACCTGTGATCTATGGTTAATATCTAAATATACAGTACCCAATTTTGAAGCGTCTCTACTCTGACGGTGTCTAAAACTGAATAAAGGCACAAGATATCACCCGGAACATACTATGTATGCGAGTAGATGCGTTTTATGATAGCATTTGAGGTTCCACATACATTTTACCGATGGTTCCTTTTTCCCTTACTGGCTAATAGAAGCATTTCATTAAATATAGTGGCGCTTCTACAGCTGAAGCTAGCTGTTGCCGAAGCATTTGCCGTGCGAGTTCTGCACAGGAACCACTTGTGTTTTGTTAACCTCTAGCATGTTGCAAGGTTTTGTCCAGTGATTCAGTTGAAAGCAGCAAGCTGCAGCTTTAGTATGCATTTGATAACCATTTTTTATGCCACCCTTGATTTACAGTGTTCACTTTCCATCTGGCTTCATAGCTTTACTAGTTTCTGCATGTGTTTTAATCAGTCCCTTTTTTCAGCGTTTCTTAGTAAACTGCCCAGGGAGCATTTCTAATAATGTTTATCATTCTGATTTGTTGTCTTTTGATCCTGATTATTTGTTAATTTGCAATTGTTTCATTTATTTATTAGTTGTACACAGGGCTTCAATGCTCTGCATGTCGCGTATACTGTATATGTTTTGCATCTGAAGATTCTATATGATTACCTGTATCAAGTCTTCCATATAAGTTGATGCTTTGTACTATGTTACATTGTGTGCTTTTATTTTGTAAGTGTGTGCACTTGTATTCAGGTAGTTGTTGTTGTCACCGTACCTACAGTATGATTTTATTGACTACTTGCCTATTGTAGGTTGCCCACCAACTTTTTCACAGGGAGCATGAGTTTAAAAGTCTGCATATGGGTTGAAATAAATCTGCAAAGTAGTGATGGAGTCTCTCTCTCTCTCTCTCTCTGTCTCTCTTTTTTTTCTATCTCTCTCTCATAACTAGCCAGAGGGAAGGTAAAGCACTATGCAGGCCAAATGTACAGTATTTTACTTGTCTCATTTTATTCTCGGAGGAACTCTTGGTGCTATATCAACCAAGTTTCAGTTAAATCATTCCTCAAAATGTCACATTACCTAAATCGGTAACAGACATTATTTTCCCTGAGGTTAAAGCATATCCTCAAAACTAATTGCATGAAAAAAACAACATCCGTTATTGACCTTACCATAAGCCTAAATTACGTCACATCATTGTAGCACAACATTTTGTTAGCTTCCAGTAATGGGAGGTTATTATGTCTAGCTCCCATGCAGCCCATGCAAAAGTGCACCTCCAAAGGAAAAAAACACTATTTTAGGGTCTGGATGTGAGTACAGTAATATCAAGTTAATCTGTGACTTAACTAAAGTCACATTAAGTTCCTGTGTTAACCTTAGCATACATTTGTGGCTATGCGCAGTTAGGCTAAACACCTCATTTTTAGTGGCTGTTATAGTTAACACACAGCTTTTTCTGGAAGAAAACATGACTTTACTTAATACTTTGGTCTTTGAAGATATGTGGTAAGGCAACAGAGCTTTGTGATCTGGTCCTCAGTAGTTTATTAGTGGTGCAAATCTAGAGCAATTTTATGGAAAAAAGCACACTGCTTTCAAGCAAAAAATCTAATAAAAAACACTTTTGTGGATACTGTAATGTACGTATCAAGTGTTTAAATCTTGAGCATTGTTAAAACAATGTAGTAAATGTTAATGGTGTCGTTTTGACTTTTCATTACTTTGTATCCATGTACAGTATCAATATATCTTCAATTGTGCCAGCAAGCATTTTGGAAAATAATTATATGAGCAGTTTTGAGAGGATATTATTAGTGCAATACTAATATCATCTCATTGGGGGCTATGCACTAAGCAGCATGTTTTTGCGACCGATTTACACATTTTTGCTCGGCTGTCATAAAGTGAAGCAAAAAGCGAGATTCACTAAAAAGTTCAGGGCATTTTGTTCCGGCCGAGCAAAAATATGCCCAATTGCCCGTGCTTATTTTCCCCCCATGCTTTTGCGCTTAAACTAGTAAAGCGCGATAGCTGATAGAAAAAAAAGCCGCCTGTAAGAAATGCATGGAGACGATGCGTCTCCATGCACAGCTCTTACAGGCGATCGTGAAGCATACAGTATATATACATTTGAATAATAGTGTACATGTGTAGGGGTCTCCTGAGCTGAACCGCATTGGTTTCAGCCGCAGGGACCCCCTACTTCATGAGATACAGGCCCCGTTATGGGGTGCCGCTATCCCCTGTGCTTTTAAAGCTCCCGCGTCACGTGACCGGGGGGTTTACATTCTGCAGGGGGATACCAGCATCCAATAACGGGGCCTGTATCTCATGAAGTAGGGGGTCACCGAGGCTGAAACCAATGCGGTTCAGCTCAGGAGACCCCCTGCTCATCTATACTAAAGTAGTATGAAAATACACATAACAATAGCAAATAATTCATTACCGTAGCGGATAGCCGCTATGGTAATGAAGCTGCCAAAATATCTTTACAATGAAACTAAAAAAAAAATTAACATTTTTCTTTTTAATTTAATTATGCTCTAATAGTGCTATTGAAGTATATTATTGAATCTGGCTTTTAGGTAAGCTTTCCAGAAGTTTGGGTTCTAAAATTGGTGTCATTAACCCAGAGAAAAGAAAAGCCTTTGCCATTTCTATATTTTCCTTATCCCCTATAAATAAGTTCAGAGACCTTGTTTAAATGTGTATTATTTATGTCATCATGACCTAAAGGAAGTGGAACTACTGTGCAAGAGAATAGGATAACAGGAAAAACATTGAATAACAAAGTATTTAGTTAAATGAAATGAATATCATATACAAAAATAGCAACAGAAACAAGCTCATCAGACCCAGACTACATGGCTCTACAATCTGGGCCACTGATGCTTTTAACAGCACTGCTGTACTGATTTCCTACACTATAATAATTTAAAAGCATGGCAGCTATTTATAGATTAGATTTCTACAAAATGAGGCAAACACATTGGTATTGTACACACACACACACACACACACACACACACATATGAATATAAGTATATATATACAGCAGGGCCCCGCTCATATGGCGGGTTCCGTTTCAGGCCGCCGCTGTAAAGCGGAAATCGCCGTAAAGCGGGGCCCTACTGTACTGTATTATATCTTTGAAAACAGAGATGCAGAGCTGTAAACCGACTGTTTCGCTGACAAATTGCACCCGACATGGAGTTGCACACAGACTAAAACTGCTGTTTATTGACAGCCAGATACCTTGCTGCTGTGCACATCATGCCGAAAATCGCTGGAAAAATGGAACAAGCTCCAAACCTAATAAATATGGGTATACATTGGGAAACGCTGTATGAGCGGAACGCTGTAAAGCAGAGCGCTGTAAAGCGGGGCCCTGCTGTACTTAGTTAAGGTATGGTGGGAAAAAACGTGACAAAAACCCTCTACAGCAAAGTACACAGCAAACCTGTATATATATATATATATTTGTGAAGGAAATACATTTTTTTTTTAAATTTGAAACATTCTAAAACGTTTTTTTTTAATTTCCTGCATGAATTGTTTTTTTCCCATAATTAAATAAAAATCCAAAACCAATCAAGTTCCATCAAACCAAAATAGCAGTGAATGTGCCAACTCTAACTGTACATAAATATAATATGATGACCAATATATAGCAAATGTAAGACAAGATCATAGACACAATAAAGCAATCAAAGTTAGTCCTTATATAGGCAGTACAGCTCAACACCGTTATAGCATGATCTGTTACAATGCGAATCCGCTTATAACACGATGCAAGCATGGCTCCCAATTTTCATATTTATGAATACAATACAACACAATTTTTGGGGTCTTAAATACTTTATTGTACAATGCATACAATTGTACATCATTTCGAACGCAATCCGCTTATAACGCGATGTGATTCTTTGGACCCCAGGCACAGCGTTATAAGGGGGTTGAGCTGTAGTTTGTATGGATATCTCCCATGATCTGCAAACAATTATTATTGGCATGGATAAAAATTAGATCAAATTAATTTTATTCCAGTCAACCAGAAGCATTTTATAACTTATAGTATTTCATACATTCTCACACATAATTATTTCTTTTTTAAAGACTATTACTGTACTATTTACAAATACATTATGTGGGACAGCGATGGGGACAAAGTTCATCATCAGCTACAGTATATTAATCTTTTTATATATTTCTGGGAAGGTAATTTTATTTGGAATAATAACCCTGTTATTTCTAATATAATTTTATGGAAAAGATACATCAATAACATTGATTTTATCTGGGAGGACAATATAGCAAGTCTTGACATACTTTTGACATTTTTAAATACAAACCAACTGCTTTTGAAATTCACATTGAAAATAAGCTCTAAAGCTTGAGTTTCTAAACCTATTACTATTTATATAAAATGAGACCATCCACACTAAAACATACAGAAAACCTGTTGAATGTAACAGCTTCATGGATTCCAGAAGCAACCATCATCCGAATTGGGTTAAAAATATTCAGCTTGGTCAGTTCCAATGGTTCTGAAGATACTGTTTCAAATCCAGTGACTTAGAAACTCAATCATTGAAACTAAAAATAGAAACTGGGAGAAAAATTACAATATTGATGTGGTCGAGTAACCTTACAAGACACTCACATTTATTATAACATCAGCACCAGACATACAGTACAAAAAAATTACGAAAACATTGAAATATTCTAACTGCAGGTCCTCCCTTAGGGCCAATTCTACCTAAAATTCAAAATTTAATTTACAGAAAGAACAACATTCTTAAAACGTAATTGGTCCCTTCACTTTTAAGAAATATTGGGGATTGAAATACAAAAAACTGGCTGAACAGAAAACCAAAGGGCTGCTATAAATGTGGCTTAAAAAGATGCATTACTGTACCGACTATTTCATGAATTCAAGAAATAATAAAGTATTTACTGTATATCATCACAAACACAGAAATAATATGATACGAAGGAGCTTAGCAATTGTAACACACAATTTGTAGTATATTTGATCAAATGTTCTTGCAACAAACAGTATGTGGGCTGAACAATTCAACCATTAAAAATTAGAATCATCTTGGTGGGATTTCAACAGCATTGACTTTTAAGACATTTTATATAGGTAATAGGTAATCGATTTCAAAGGTCTGTCCTCAACCAATTTACACAATGAACTATTACCAAGATTTCATCCCTTGATAGGGAGAAGGAACGGCTCAGTGACTAAAGACTCTGACACCAAGTTTGAAGCAGGGGAACCTGATTCAATTCCTGGTGTGGGCTCCTTGTGACCTTGGGCAATTCACCTATATCCATGTGCCTCAGGCACAAAAAAAAACCAGATTGTACGCTTCGTATCATTGATTGAAATCGGCTGTTTCACATGGAGCCTTCCCACACTCCAAGAAGGGAGTCTTTGATTTATGGCTATTAGAAACTGGAGGCAAGAATGGACATCTAATTTCAGTCTCAGAAGCAAAACCACAGCTCCACTTACCACCGGTTGCTAGAGCACAAGTCAATGGGGCTTATTCTGTAAACTCCATTAGCACTGTACCGAGCGATCTACATGGAAAGCCTCATAGATTTGAACTCACAGTAAAGTGCTAACGGAGCTTACAGAATAAGCCCCAATGAGTGCAAAACTACCTAGAATCACACTGCAAACCACTGATCTACCTACAGATATGCTATTTTTAACCTTATATATTGTATGTATTGTGTAGTTTTAAACTTTTTTCTTGCTGCTTTAATTTAAAAAAAAATATTACTATACTTTGAGGTGTTGAGAAGTTTTGAATGCCAAAAGGGGAAGACTGGGGACTTACACTGCAACGTCAATGATAGGCATGTTCGCATTCCAGGATTCAATTTCTCACTAAGCCCATAAGAATCACTAATGTCACCCTCATTTTATCCAAATTCCACTGGGGGAATCCCTGAACCAGACAAGACAGCAGTCAAACCCTCCTCACTGCTAGAAGGACTACCTGCTACCATACCTATTCCTCCTGTCTGTGGTTCCACCTCTTCAACCCCCACATCCCCACCTGTCGACGCTTCTAATGCACAAGCTAGAGCAGCAGAAATAGCCGTAGAGGTGCTGGGCTTAGCAGACACAGCTGGTGTCGTTGAAAACAGATACAGGATCACAGTGTCAAAACATGTTATGGTGATTGTAGGAGGACGTGCGCAGAGGTACTGTATGCAAGGGAGACTTGTTAAGGTGAAATTAAATAAGGTTTTTATTGCGCCTGTTCCTTTAACATAAGAAAAAACATCCAAAAATATTCAAAAAGGGGTCAAACAACGCTTCTGTTCCACTTGGGAGTATTTCTAGTGAAACCTATGCAGTCCACAACTCCCTTTAGATAAGCATGTCTCCCAGCCCCAAACATATATCTTGATATGTGCAGATATACCAAAAGTCTTATAAAGGAAAGTCTTATCTGTTTCTTGTAGTTGGAGGGAAAGTCTTCTCTGTTCCTGGGTTGCTGCCTTTTTCCTCAGGCTATGTCAGCATTCAGGTTTAGAGGTACTTTCCCCTGTGTCTTGCATGCAGCGTGCTGTTTCTTCTGGCAGGCTTCAAGGCATCTGTCCCTACGGTCAGTCCCACAACTTGTGAGACTCAGGAACAATCTCACTTCCTGTCTCAAAGACAGGCTTTTCAAGAAACCTTAACGGACAGGTGGTGTTGGTTAATTGACTACCAGCAGTTAACCACCACACTGCTGGATTAGAGGCACATTTTCAGAACAGGGATAAATCCCCTGTTACATACCTCCCCTGTTTGTGGGAAGCTCGGGCTTGCCACGGCCAAAGCCCATCCTTCCACTCTAATTCGAGACATCTCTGTGACTTGAATGAGAGTGGATGGAGGAAGAGAACCCTCAGTACCGCTGGGATTGGAACCAATTCTCCAGTTTATTCGTGACTCCTCTCAAAGGTGCTTGAGATCAGCACTCCTCAGTCGCTCGAGGAGGACTTTTTCTAAGTATAGTCTTTTTGCTACGTGCGCGGTCATGAGATTTCCCTCGCATTGGGTGCTCGTCTTATTGTAGGCAGACTGTATGGCAGCAGTTGCAGAGCGTTTAAAAACAGCCCTTTGAGTTTTCTGCTCTTGAAGCTGTCTCTCTGCACTTTTCCCACTCAATGGAGTTGCTATGTCAGCCTCATTAGGATTAAGTTGCAATTCCACATCCACTTCCAGAGAATGTCCCATCTTTTCAGTTTCATCAGCTAAGGATTCTTCTGGTTTTGATTCAGCACGTGTACCTTCTTTTATTGCCTGTTGGGTGGCTGAAGGCTTTGCTAGTGCTTGTTTAGGCGGTTCAAATTTTGCAACCTTGTTTTTCAGACGAGCGGTATTCCCAGCTCTCACTGTACCCTTGTCTTCATGGGTTTTTGTGGCTGTGGGACAATGACGCTTAGTCAGGGTCAATACTTGTCCTTGTAGAACTGTAAACTCATCCGCGAGAGATCCCTGTTTTTTG
Organism: Ascaphus truei; assembly: GCF_040206685.1. Taxonomy (NCBI): domain Eukaryota; kingdom Metazoa; phylum Chordata; class Amphibia; order Anura; family Ascaphidae; genus Ascaphus; species Ascaphus truei. The sequence continues at coordinate 33,334,875 of NC_134485.1, read as the reverse complement.
AGCACACTTTGCTTTCTCTGAGCTTGCTTCCACATTTTCATTGCATTGTGAAGCACTATGAAGTTCTTTGCTCGGGCCACAGTTACTTGTCTCAGTTTCTGGACCTTCTTGTGCTCCCTTTTGTGCTGAGTCACCTGGGTTCTAAGCTTGGCCTCTAGCGATGCTTTGGTTATGATTTGGTAGCCTTCAGTTTCTCATGCTGCTTAGCAGGGACATACTGGGTAATCAGACGTTTCTGCAGCACTTGCATTTCTTTAACAGCCTGCAGATTGTCTTCCTGCAGAGTTCGCTGCTTCTCCTCGGACTTCTGGAGGTGCGTACGCAGACCTTGCAGTTGGTTCTGCAGTCGGTGCTCTGCTTCAAACTTCTCATCTTCCAAAAGTCTATTTATTTCTTTAAGCTCGTGCAGCTTTTCACTCTTTTCCTTGACGTCGTCTGTCAAATGAAAATTTTCTTCTTTCAGTTTTAAGTTTTCTCTTTTTAATCTTAAATTGTCTCCTTTTTCAGTCTCTGTACTATTCAGGGCCTCCTTGCAAATCTCCTTCCATTTACGTACATCTGCTTTGAGAATGACAGTCTCCTGGCGTGAGACTTCCTTCTCTAGGTTGAGGGTCTGAAGCTCCTTCTGAGAGACTTTGAGATCTGTATCAAGATTGACAATAATTTCTTTAGAAATGTCCAGCTCCTCAGTGAGACTGTTTAGTTCCATTCTGGAGACTTCCGGGTCTGTGTGGCAGCTGTTGGTCTCATGATGTGAGGCATCCAGTGCTCTGCAGAGTGTCTGAACCTCTTTCTGAGATACGTCCACCTCTGTCCGGACACTGTTGACCTCCTGTTGTGAGGCATTCAGCTCTACGCGAAGAGTGTGAACCTCTTGCTGAAAGACTGTCATCTGCTTCAGTGCCTCCTCATACTTCTGCTTCAGCTTAGCCATCATTTTATCAGATTGGCTCTGCTTGTCATCCATGCCGGAAATATTAGCGTTTGCAGTATCTAGCTCAGTCTTGAGATCGTCCAATTCTGTCCTCGCCAAAGAGTAAATTGTGAGCACATCTTTCTGTAGCTTCACGTTATTTTTCTGTAGCTCTGTGTAACCATCTTTCTTTTGTTTCAATTGTTCACGGAGCATATCACAGTCATACCTGGCATTTTTCAGGGCATCTTCAGGGCTGGTCAAGGGATCGACATTCACTGGTTCCGGCTCCACTTCCCTGGGATGGTTGGTTGAGGGTTCCTCACTGTTGGCACCGGACAGACACTTCTTTAGGGTACCCGACTTCTGCCTTGGGCCCTCTGGATATTCGGTTATCCGCGGGACAAATTCTCCATTTTCTCTAGACTGCAGGGCAACTCGGTCCCCTGTTTTCTCCACAGGATCTGCGGACGTGTCTGTTCCTTCCACGGTAAGTGAAGAACCACTTTTCTTTTTCCGCCTTTTTGTTTTGGATGACTCCATCCCTTCAGGAATACTGGGGTCTCCTTCTTTATTTGACACTTCAGCGGCTTCATTGTATACGCCAGGCTTTTCTTGCAGTTGCGTTAGCTGACAGAAATATTTGGTGATCTGCTGCTCCCGCTCTTTCTCCTGCCGATCATATTCATCATCATAGAGAGCGGTCTTTTCGGTTTGTGCCGAGTTCAGACACCCCCACCATTCTTGGGGTGTTTTGTGGGTGTGACTCGGTTCGGGTTCCCCGTAAGAGATGTCTTCCTCTTTATTGGACTGGAAGGGCCATACTTCCGTGGAGTAGGGTTCATTACAGGAACGCTGCATCTTGTCCTCCATTTTGGGGCTATCAGGTGTAATTTTCTTCCTGACCTCAGGAGACGCTATTGCAGCTGTTGCCACTATATTTGCTAGAAACCCCAATTGTGGTAGTCCTACAGGTGGGCATATTTTGCTTGTAGAGGTCGTAGCTCTCACAGTCATCTCTGTAGACTTTTTCTTGGGTAAGTTTTACAATATCAGCAGCACTGTGCACGCTTTTTCTCTCATTAGGTATACGGGATGTGCAGTTGCTAGGTAAAAACTTCTATTTGCTTTACACCATTTACTTGCTAGATATAATCTCTCATTAGAAGAAACGTGGTATATGTGGTGCTCAGTAATTGTAACCAATTCCATATGTAGAAGATAAGAACATCATAAGTCCATAATTGGTAGTCCAAGTAGCGATGGAGTGCCCCCCAATGAAGTTGAACAAAAACTGAGAGGGATAAGTGACTAGTGGAGTCGGCCTGACATCCACTAAACACCTTGATAAAGTACTCTTTGTACGAAACACATAGGTGCGTTCATCTAGTCCCTTTTTTACTGTATGTTTAGCCTGCAATAAATTACTTATTTTTTGTTATCTTCGGAGTGGCCTGGCCTTTTTCCTTTCCTGGATACTGAATACAGGATGTCCTCGGCTGTGCTCTATCTACGCCTATTACTGTCCTGTAATCTCTCATTAGGTATACTGGATGTGCAGTTGCTAGGTAAATACTTCTGTTTGCTTTACACCATTTACTTGCTAGGTGAAATCCCTCCGCTTCAGCCAAATAATGTGGTTTTCTGCTTCAGTTCAAAAAATTTCAGTCTCAACTTTGGGTATTATGGTATTCACTCTTCACACTTTGGGATACCTTTACACAGCTCAGCAATTCCTTTTTCCCCAGTAGGACAATTTTACCCTCAGCACTTATTTACTGAAAATTCCCCTGCTTCAGCACAGTCTTGCATCAATTTTTGCACTTTTCTGCATATACTCCATTCACAGCTGGTAGTCCTATGCGGTGTGGCAGCCTTTACTTGCAGAATCAGTACCGCTCGTGGGTCACCATCTGTATTCACTGCTTCAGCGAAACATTTGAAAACAACAAACACCTATCCCTTTTAAGGGCTAACTTACTTCTTGAACCCTGACTACGGCTGGAAGGCAAAACCCCTATTTCAATGACCATATTACACTTTATTGTGATAGGCAAATAAGGTTTACCTGCTTCCGCACAGTCTCTCTCTCCTCTTGGAATCGGGGAAAAGAGTCCATCTGTGGTTTTGTAAGTTTCAGTGCATTGTAGATTTCCTGCCTGGGTGTGTCCCTTTAACTCTGGTCTCTGCTGCATGAGATCTTTGTTTATGTTGCTCAGGCTGTTTGTAGGCAAAAAGCACAAAAAATATTTCACAGGCAATCTCCAGGGCCCCTTTTAACTTCAAGGACCACCGCAGTCCCAATTCTGACACCATATGTAGGAGGACGTGCGCAGAGGTATGCAAGGGAGACTTGTTAAGATTAAATTAAATAAGGCTTTTATTGCGCCTGTTCCTTTAACATAAGAAAAAAACATCCAAACATATTCAAAAAGGGGTCAAACAACGCTTCTATTCCACTTGGGAGTATTTCTAGTGAAACCTATGCAGTCCACAACTCACTTTAGATAAGCATGTCTTCCAGCCCCAAACATATATCTTGATGTGTGCAGATATACCAAAAGTCTTATAAAGAAAAGTCTTATCTGTTTCTTGTAGTTGGAGGGAAAGTCTTCTCTGTTCCTGGGTTGCTGCCTTTTTCCTCAGGCTATGTCAGCATTCAGGTTTAGAGGTACTTTCCCCTGTGTCTTGCAGGCAGCATGCTGTAACTTCTGGCAGGCTTCACGACATCTGTCCCTATGGTCAGTCCCACAACTTGTGAGACTCAGGAACAATCTCACTTCCTGTCTCAAAGACAGGCTTTTCTAAGAAACCTAATCAGGCAGGTGGTGTTGGTTAATTGACTACCAGCAGTTAACCACCACACTGCTGGATTAGAGGCACATTTCCTGAACAGGGATAACTCCCTGTTACAGTGATCCACACCACATTAGACCTGCAAGCACACACAACACATCTGAACCCATCTGCTCCTCATGCAACTGTTAAAGCAATGGGGGATCCTGTGTGCTGGAAGCCTCAACATCCATAATCACTGTCAGGAAGGTATCAGATGACGTAAATAATGCCTAAATCCCTTACCCTAAGCCATTACCCTAAAACTCCTTAACCTAAACCCTTACTGTTAGAGGCAGGTGCAGATGTACACACAAGGAGACAGTTTTTGGAAATTAAAACATTGCTTTATTTAGCCTGTCCCTTTAAACAATGCACAGCAAAATAAAATATACAAAAGAAACAAACACCTATCCCTTGTAATGTCTAACCTACTTCCCTATCTGCAAGACTGGGAGGAAAAGCCCCTTACAAGCCTACTACCCCCAAAGTCTTAAGCAGTACCATTAGGCTCAAAACAGCCTTTGTGCTCAAGACAGTATTTCCTCTGTCAGCACAGTTGTGAATGTACTAAGGAGTCTCTGGGGCTATCTCCAAAGGTTTTTTTTTTTTTTTTTTTTTACCCTCCCCTGATTACCAAGGGGGAGCTGGATAAGTGAGTAGCTGCAAGCTGGATTTTTTAGCTTTTATTTAAACCAGGATAAGTCCCTGTGACACTTACCTAACCACTAAAACCCCTTTAAATTAATCCCCTACCATAACCATTAAATCCGTAAAGTTAACCCGCTACCCTATCAATAAAACTCCTAAACATAGGCCCCTACCCTAACTACTAAAACTCATTATGTTAACCCTATCTATCAGTAAACCCCCTAAGCTTAACCCCCAAAGCACTAAAAACTTATCTTAGAAGTGCCTGGCAGCTTAGGTTCCAGTGGCGGATCAGCTGTTGTTGAGTGTCCGTTTATGGCCAAATGTCGGTGGCCATATTGTTACAGCAAAATGGCCACGACCAAATGTCCTATTCTGTCAAATGCTGAGTGGAATAAAATCTTATCAACTCACATTTTCCCAGTTTCAAAACAGAATAGTATAATCAAAACACTTCTAATGCAGGGATCTAATGAATCCCCTCCTCTCAGGCTTAAGGACATCATTGTGGATCTTTAAGCACAGTAGATCTCATGGAAAATAGAAAATGCTGAAAATAGTGTAAATAATGTAATTTTTATAAACAGGAATAAATAAAATCACCAAAAGTACATTCACATTGTGCACACAGGATATGTGCATATAATAATTATAGATGGGAGACGTGTGTAATGTACAGCCATCTCACTGCTTCAGATGACGGTTCTAGCATCACTTATAATCTCTCTGTGTCTCTTCCAGGAGTGGGGTTACTGGATCGCGGTCACCCCTCAGACGCTTAATGTAAATTCAGTGTGCAGTGGGCAGCAGTCTCACCTGTGACAATGTCGGTTCTCGCGTACCTCATGACCTCTCCACATAACTCTTGAAAATGGAGGCCAAGGATTGCGTTCACCCCTTAGTCTCAGGATACAAACTCAATATGTTCTGTTATAGGCTGCGGTCCCAGTCATGACTGTGACACGCGCGCCTGGCGGGTGGGGGGGGGGGGGCGTCACGTGCACAGCACTAACCGCGATCTGCGGTCTAAGGGGAGAGAGGGAGCTTGCTATGGGAGGGGGCGTGGTCGGGGATTTGCGGGGGCATGGCCATTACGTCACATGGCTGGTTCGCCCTCATTGGGTGAACCGCCGGTGGGGGTGTGGCCACGCCTCCATCGCTAGGAGTAAACTCAATTTCCCCTGCCTCCCTGAAAAGCTGTCGTGCAGAGCAGGAGGAAATTGCGCGTCAGGGCAGCAACTGGGACCGGAGGTACTGGGGGGCGGAGTTTAATCGCACAGCGCACGCCGAGACGTGCACTGTAGTAATTACTGGGACCGCAGCCTAATACAGCTCTAAAACAGAGCTACTTTCCACAACAACTCCCCTGACACAGGCTGAACAGGCTGAACAGGCGCAGGACCACGTGGTTCATCAGGCCCACTTTCAACTGAGATTGAAGCACTGTGTGTACTTCGGCGCCTGGTACCATCAGGAACAGTTACTGGTACATCAAATGTTTTGGGTAGCCATCGTGTGGATGCAATCAATCCCAGTGTAATGAAAATGTCAGGAAGAGGCTAAACTTTTTTGAGTCACAATTGAGAAAATCCACAATTTTAATTGGATAACCTTTATGCGGATGCATAAAAGTGTTGCCCAGCATTAAATACTGGCAATTTACACAACCTCTACACTTGTGCACCCCCGGTCCGTATATTGTATATTTATGTAGTTCTACAGACAGTATGTTCCTTTATTTGATCGCACTTTGTGTCTTTAGCAGTACTGGTATACTAGGGGTTAACTAGCAACCTATGTATATCCATGCAGCATGTGACGCCGACAGGTTTATTATGGGTTACCCAACTGGGATTACAGCGGGTTCTATCTGTCATAGGATTCTACTGATATACGCATGCCAGTATCTGTTATTCTTAGGTGCTGTTTAGAAGTAAATTCATCACTGCTACAGCACATACACATTTGCAGTGGTGTATCTATACACGTGCAGTACACATGACAACCACTGGTGTCTGCTGCCTTTAAAGAGTTGAGCACACATGTTGTTGCCTTGAAAACCGGGCCTGCTGATGCAGCATCAGTTTGTTTACATGCAATGACACTGACAGCTTGGGTTTGATCATGTGACTTGGATTCCCCAATAGGAGTACAGACATGGAGTTGGAGCATGATCTAATTAAATTGTATTATGCACAGCTGTTTTGTCGCCCGATGATGATGCTTTCTGATGATGTGGAGATGTTTATGTCACTTGGGTGTTGGGGTATATAAGTCACTCACTGTCCTGTGTCTGTTGCACCACCCTGAGGAAGATCCCCCTGTGGGATCGAAACGTTGGAGTTATGTGCTGTATTTAATACATTTATTTTCATTCACCTGAGTGCTGTCTCCCTTTTTGCTGCTATGCGGTAATGTATACTTTTATTATTTATATGGGACATGCACCTATTCATTATTGAATTTCTATTGGAGTGCCAGTGATATTTTATCATTTATATCTCATATATATATATATATATATAGAGCAGATAGCCGTGTTAGTCCAGCTGCGATAGTGCAGAATAAATGAGTTCTTCAGCATTCGGTGATACCTTTTTTATTGGACTAACAATTTATGTCATAGGACAAGCTTTCGAGAGTTATCCTCTCTTCTTCAGGTCCAGCAATACCTCCACAACTCCAGCTTCCATCCCACTCATACAAAACAAGGTATCATACACAGCCAGGCTATACTGCTGCGGCCAAGTTTATTCGAGCATTTGCCCGTTCTTGGCCGCAGCAGTAGCCTGGCGCGCGCCCGAGAGTGACGGGCGCGCGCCGAAGCAGCGGAAGAGCGCCCTCCGATCGGGGCACTCTCCCTACCGCTGCCGGGTCCGCCGGGTCCCCCGGAACCCCCTGCCGCTGTCCCGCGATCGCGGGACACCAGGGCTCCCTCGGGGAGCCCCTGGACGCGCGTGCAGGGGGTGCACGCTCCCGAAGACGCGTGACCGCGCGTCTATGATGCGCGGCACGCCGAGGGGCGGCCACTAGCAAGCCGGGAAATCTCCCGGCTTGCGGTACCGGCCACACTTTAATAAAGTGTGTCGGTAGTGTAAGATACCACCGCATATGCTCTGACACTGAAGACAGAAACAGGCATCTCAAAACCCTGACCGAATCGTTCAGACAGAAGGGATACAAACCAAACACCATTGCCAAAACTATTACATCTGCAATAAAAGCCCCACGAGAACACCTGCTACAATACAGAGAGAAAGAACCTACCACACGCATACCATTAGTGACCACATACAACCCTACCCTAGAGGGTATACGAAAAATAATCAAAGATCTGCAACCCATGCTGACAGAGGATGCGACATTAAAAGAAATCTTTCCAAAACCTCCCATTCTTGCATTCCGGCAACCACCAAACCTCAAACAGAAATTAGTCAGCAGAAAACTTCACAATGATTTTAAAGCCATGGATAATGGCACAACACCGTGCAGCAACAAATGCTGCAAACTCTGCACACATATTTGCCAGGATCCCACAGCCAGTCACAACCATAGAACATTCAATGTTAAAGGATCATACAGCTGCACATCCAGGAATTTAGTGTATATGATTCAGTACAACAAATGTGACCAAGGTTGCTACATTGGGGAAACCAGCCAAAAACTACAAGGAAGAATGAATATGCACAGACACTCTATACTCCATCACGAAGAAGGAAGATACTGCTCACCTGTGGGACATCACTTCTCACAACCAGATCATTACATAAATGATCTAAAAATCAAAATCCTCAATGGAATGTTTAAAAGCACCCAAGAACGGAAAACATTTGAACTCAGAATGATAAGACTCTTTGACACCAAAACCAAAGGACTTAATGCGGACATGGGTTTTCTCACACCCTATCAAAATTGCGTGTAATCATCCTGCTTGCCTCTATTCTTATCCAAACTTTCTCTCCCCCCCCCAGTATCCCTTCCCCTCCCCACCTTTCTTTGACACTGTCCCCTGGCTTCAAACACTTAACACCCTACCTTATCTACAGTAAATATCTGTTGTTTTATTTTTTTTCCTCTTTCTACACTGTTTTAGCCATAGATTCATTTGTATATCAGTATTGCTGGACCTGAAGAAGAGAGGATAACTCTCGAAAGCTTGTCCTATGACATAAATTGTTAGTCCAATAAAAAAGGTATCACCGAATGCTGAAGAACACACATATATATATACATATATATATATATGTATATATATATGTGTGTGTACTGTATATATAAGGAAACAAACAGACAGAAATCCCAAATAGAGCACTACATTAAGCATTAGAACAAAAAAGCTGTATGGTGCTCTAACACAGACCCAAAAAGCTGCCAGGCTTCTTATGATATAATTGCCATAATTTTGTATCCTTGAAGTGTCCCTTGAGAAAGAGCGGAAGCTCGAAACGCGTTGGTGGGGGCCTTAGGGCTCATTTTTTTGTACCATGCTCTGATCCATTAAATCTTTTTATTGGGGACCCACTCTCTAGCAATTGTATTTTTTAGTAGTGCTCCATCTCTCCCGCGCCGAATACATTAAGCATTATTCATTTATTATTTATTGGTAACAACATCATTAAAACACACAAAATTAAATGCACAAATGCTACATACAGTAGTAAGCGGAGAATGTAACAAACAACTTAGCAGCAGGGATTTATCCCATCCCTCCCTTCCTCACCATCTACTAGGAATTTATTTTACAAACTTTACTACTGCTCCCCGTACGCAGGAGGAAGGGGAGGGATGGGGAGAGAGAGACAAACAATACTAAAGGAGAAGGGGCGCATATACCAAAAATGTATGAAATATATACAAGGTGTGTATAAAATCCCCTGTGGTGGGTGTAGGGTTAAATTGGATGCAATAATTCCATGTGTACCTGGATAAAACAACCATCTACATGATGTACAGTACAGTAGTGCATTAGCAATATTATAGAGATACTGTACATTGTACAGTGTACAACCTAGCCAGTAATTATACATTATATGCAGGATAGATTGTATCAAGATATTTAGACATCAAGTACACATAAATAGCCTCTGTATTAGAGATACATAGTACAATACCTGAGCAATTAGATATAAGTTGCTATATATATATATTGGTATAGTTAGAATGTACTGTACAGTATGAGGGGTTGAATTACCCTAAACTGCTAAAAACACACAAGGAGAAAATTATCGGTTGTAGGTAACAATAGCACTGATTCATCACAGATAGACATTTATGTATTTGCTGTATATCTCCTCTGGGCCAGGCCTATCTACAGTATACATGTACAGTATACATGTATTGATATACAACACACAGATAGTGGAATGGCAGATAGAGCCCAATACTGGGGAAACATTGATGTGCTCTGTACTGTATTCTGTACTGTATGCCAACCTGTGAACATCTGTCATTTAATGTACAGTACTGTGTACACACAGGCATCATGCCACACACAGTACATGTACTGTACAGTGTCACACCCTCCTCCAGCTGCTGCCATCATGGAACATACACTACAGTATATATTGTATACGGTTGAGCCACCTGTCACTTGTGCTGAAGCAGGGATAACCCTGGTGTGCTCTTGCGGACTGCAGTTGAGAACCTGTCATTAAAAGCCATTGGGTCTGTGTGGTCTAGCAAATTATATTTTTAAGCCACAAAACTCGTGATCGCCGACTTGAGTTTCTGGCCGGTATTGCATACAAAGCCAAATTTAAATTTCAATCTGCCTTCTGGCCGCTGTTAACCCAGTTTAAATCTCGGATAACTCGTGTAAAAAAATTGTCGAAATCACAGGTCAGGGACAGGTTTGGCTCAGGATGCCGTACGGCGAGCCGGAGAAACCAGCAGGCCATATCTGTATCTGGGAAAATGGGACAAGTCAATGAAATAAAGGACAATCCCATATGTAATGGACATCTGGCAAGCCTAAGTACAGTATGTGGTCCAAAAAATGTATAAGTTGTTATAGCCTATGCATCCATGCATGCAGTCCCACAGCTTCCATGTCAGAGATTTCTGTTCATGAAACATTTAAAATTCATACGGTATATGGGTGTAAACACCAAAAGATTTAGATTACCTCACAACACTTAATTTATCTCCATGGTGATTCAAAAACATATTCCTCCTCCAATTTTTTTAAAGTAGAAACAAAGTGACACTATAATAACAGTAAATTAGAGACAGGCAGAATCTAGTATCCAACATCATTTTTCCTCTACCACAAAATTGACCTGAGGTTTCTGAAAAATAGATTGAATTTCTAGAGACAGTAGGCTCTCATTAGGGTGCATTTTGGCTAACCAAAAATATTTTAAAAATGCTGTCTCTAATGATGGAATTTTCATTGCCTATGTACTGTATCTGCACTATAACCCCATGCAATGTAATTGTAATGATGTAAACAATGTTTTTTTATATAAAGTGAATTGAAAATTAGAAAACAGTCCAGTAGAAATGGAAATATCTAACCCAACCTAGCTTTCACAATTCATGAAAATTTTAGTTATTTTTATTTACAGTTTGCTATATTTTTCAAATCCACAGAATGTTTTTTTCTAAAGTCTAACAAGTGTCTACACACATCATCATTTATTCATGGATAAATATTTTAATAAGTGTCTATGATTAAAATTACAGCTGCAGCGGCCGTTATTCTAAAACTTCGCCCGGTGCACCGCTCGGAATACAAAGGTACCACCTTAAGACGCGAGTGCAGAAAATGGCATTTTAGAGTTCTGGTTTTTAAACACCTTAAATTGACACAGTAGCACAGTACTGTACACATTGAAATTCATTCAATTCATTGCATCTAAAGAAACAGAATCCATGAAATTCAACAAAGCAATCGCGATAAGCGCGGGTGCCTGGGGCGATTGGCCGCATTCATGCTGCGTGGAGTACAGCAGAGCACACAAAATCGGTGCCGTGAAGTTTTAGAATAACGCCCGCTGCAGCTGTAAGTGAATTGAATAAAAGCTTGAATGCTTGGCCATGTATTAAAGAAACAAAAAAGATGTAATGTCAGGGTTTTACTTAGCAATGGAAAGAGATTGCAATATTTATAAGACTAACATACCACATTGTTTCTAAGGAAAAAAGTTACAATGTACTGCAGAACTGCATATCTGTATCTGGCCTCAATCAAATGTAAGTTATGTGGAACACAATCCTTCTCAGTGCATCCATGCTATAATACATTCCATTGAAAATCACTTGAGAGGAAATGTATGATATCTTTAACTTACAATTTTGTTATTATCACCAAAGACTCAAAAGTTGGCCAGGTGGAAAATGTATGGTCTCCAGAAATGCTGGAGAGAATATAACTTCACAGTGGAAGACCAGCAACCAATCTCACACTATTGAGACCCAAAAGGTTGAAACAGCTGTCTGTGAGTAGGATTACTGTTCATGCATTTTTTAACCACTGCTGAAAAAGCAGTGTAATATGGCAGGTAAATGCGTTAATGGATACATGTTAAAAAGAAATAAAAACTGATGCTCATTTGCTCATTTGCTCATTTGCTCAGTGCTCATTTGCATGTCATTACCCAGAATCCCTGGCTGCAGTGGAAGCATTGTATGCTGAGAGATTATGGGTAATGGTCTGTTTGTGAATGTGCTCATACAGTAAGTGCTATTTTTACTTGCTGTATGGAGAGAATATACAAATATTGCCCAGATTCATGAAGCTCCGTTGACCAATTTCACGTTACGGTAACCAAAATGATTGTTACGTTAATCCCAACGCCTATGCATTATAGAGAATAATGTTATGTTAACCAAGAGCTAACCACTTACTGTCACGGCCCCTTTTATTCTCCAACATCTCCGATTTTGTTTGGATATTTTTTTCGAATGCCACGCACTTCACCGCGTTCATGCCGCATTCATGCCGAGGCAGCGCTAATACAATGCACGCGGCCGCGGCTTTAAATACTGGAACATGCCGCATCAAATACTGCATCTGCCCGCGGTTTTCAGAATTGCGCCGAAACGGCCACACGAGGCTAAATGCCACTGTAAATAACAAATCAATACATTTCTAAAGACATTAGGGTAACACATATACAAATGCTAATGACCCTTTAGCCTAACATGCCAGATTCCCTAAACTCTTCCAGGCTTAGCACTGGGAAATAACACTACAATAAATACTGTAGGTCACACTTAAACTTGCCGTTAACCACAGTCATGATTATTGTGATTTTGTTTCCAAGACGCACACAAGCCGCAGATTTTAGGCTGTCGGTCTACGGCAATGGAGACAGTAAATCTTACTGTATCTGTAAATTTGCTAATTTGTAACTCTTGACATAAATCAAAGTCTCCTAGCTGTCTGGGGCAAATAAACTGCACCAGATTTATTAAAGAAATACATTCTCAGAAAAAATCAATATAATGTTGCTGTTTGATAAATCAACTACTGTGTTTTTTAATCAGTTGTGCCCCAGATTTGCATATTTGAAGTGATGACATTGTGATAAATGACCCCTGAAGTCTGATAGGTAAGACATAAACCTCTAAAAACTACAGGAGGATAAAGGGTCCCTTGGGAGTATTCTCTTAAGTCTTTTTTTAAACACAAACGATTATAGCTATCTCTGCTTAATCAGAAAATCTCAATGAATTTACAGTACATCATTGAAAAATTGAAGTAGATCATTTTGATTGAATAAAGGACTTTTTGCATAATGTCTTTAAACTGTGCTTTGAAATTACAACCGTTGCTTTTACAGTATGCATGTTCGTTTACGTTTTGAAATTACCTTTTTGTTGGCCTGTTTTTGGTTTGTAACTACTGTAATAACTAAAAATGTTTTTCAGATTTTCTGCCTGCGGAGAGCTCCGAATAGGAAAACACTGAGAAAACACTGAGAAAGGTGTGTGTGTGTATCTACTGTAGAGTGTGGGTTTTTTGGGTGTCTGCAATGTGTGTGTCTGCAGTGTGTGTTTTGTGGGTGTGTGTATCTGCAGTGTGTGTGTGTTTTGTGGGTGTGTCTGCAGTGTGTGTTTTGTGGGTGTGTGTTTGTCTGAACAGAGGGGAGCTGCAAAGTGTGTGTGTACAGGGGGGGCTGCAAAGTGTGTATAGAGGGGGGATGCAGTGTGTGTATTGAGGGGGATGCAGAGTGTGTGTCTGTGTGTATAAAGAGGGGGGCTAAATTGTGTGTGTAAAGCGAGGGGCTGCAGTGTATTTACAGTTTCATTTAAATAAACATTGAATAAAAGCATGAAAAATATAGAATATCATGAGGATAAAAATCAATATGGCTGTACAAATATGCCTCCCTCTCATGCCAGTGCACGCCAGAAGCTGAGCCCAGCTTGCTTCCGGTGCACTCCGATGTCAGAGAGGCCTGGAGCACGCCTGCATCAGACGCTAAGCATGGACCAGATTGAGGAAAGGCCTGAAACTAGGGGAGAGCAAGGCCCGGCGTCAAGAGAGGACCAGCAGCTTTGCCTGGCCAGAGACCAACCCCAAGTTAGATGCACGTATTTGGAGGGGAAGCGGGATGTTTTTTCAAATATATTTGGGGGCGTGGGGCTTTTATATGTATTTGGGGGGATGTTTTTGATATCTATTTGGGGTGTTTTTTTTATATGTATTTGGGGGTAACTAGAATTGAGCAAGTTTGAGAAACTGGCGATAAGCGGCTAATCGCTGCACGTTTGGCATTTTTTTTTCTCGGCAAAAAAAGCAGCAATTTTTGCTCTTATCGCCAGCTTATCTGGGCTTACTGAATAGCAGTAAGCTTTTTTGGCGATAAGCTGGCGATATGTGGCTTCTCACTGCTTATTGCATTTGTCTGAGCTGGGGGTCTCCTGAGCTGAAACGCATTGATTTCAGCCTTGGGGGCCCCTTGCGATCCCAGCAATGTTAAAATCCCCCGCGTCACGTGACCAGAGACCTTTACATTGAGTGGATAGTGGTACCCCATACCGGGACCTGCATCTCGGGAAGCAGGGGTCCCTGAGGCTGAAATGAACTTTGTTCAGCTCAGGAGCCACCCTGCTCATGCACACCATGAATAAAAAAACAAATGTAAGCAGCTTCGTTGTGATGGTGAGGGGGTAACAAGGCTCACAATAAAGGTTAAGCCCACTAGGTTACCCCTGATCTATGTATTGGGGTTCGGGAATGTCAGCTCTTGAGCCTAGTGTTTGTACATGCATTGTGTAACATTATGTGACAAAAAATAATTTTCTGTGTTTTGCTTTTCTAGGTATGCCAGTAAGCAGAGATTTTTAGGCTGAGTTTCAGGGTGGGTTTAGCGAAGAAAGTCTTATCAGATTCTGCCTAGGTAGTCGGAGTCCTGAGTTGTTGGATACCCCAAAAATGTACCCTGGCATCAGGTCAGAATCCCGGATACATATAGGGACAATGCTCCGGTCAAAATCCTGCCTTTAAAACGCTTGCGTGACTCAGCGCTAGGATTCCCTGCTTCAGCACAGACCAGAAAGGTAAATGGGGCATAGGGATGTGTGGTATCCCTGAAACGGTAAAGGGGTCCCTAGTATAAGGGGGGATTCCCAGTTAATGCACTGATCACCCAGATCCTGGTATAGGGGTTCTGGGTGAGCTCCAGCTATACATAAGGCTGTGGGGATTTTAAAAGGCTATTTCAGGTTTGCATTGTGTGGGGGATATGGCTAGTGGGAATAAAAGTACAGATTCTCATTATAACCCTCATAACCAAAATACTTAGAAAGTATAATAGTGTTAAGCATATTTTATTAAACAATTATGTTTAAAGTGTATACTGTAAATGCTTGTGCATGGTACTGTATATGAGCTAGGGACTTCCAGGTCTACGGTTCCGAGAGACCATGTGGCTACCAAGTTTGGTGCCATCAAGTCTGCTCAGGTCCCGGACATGAAAGCCCCAGAGTTTGCCAAGGTGTGAAAGCCATTTGGGTACCAGAGTTAGGCTCAAGTACTCATGTGCTGGGATGAATAGAAGTTATCAGACCACAATTTGCCCCAGCCCAGACTGTGAGGACAGTGGTGGATGGTGGTGATCTCCTCAAACAATTAGAATTTATTATATGGGAAAAAAACTTTCTATGGGTCACGCTAGACATTATGTCCCTCTATACGGTGATTCAGCACCATCAATGGGTGGCAGCTGTCAAATTCTTTTTGGACAAAGCTGACCTTTCACCGGCACAATGCACTTTCATTTTAGACTCCATATATTATTTACTCATGCACAATTATTTTTTTTTGATGGCACTTTCTATCTACAAACACGTGGAATGGCTATGGGCACTAGTTTTGCACCATCATATGCCAATTTAATTCTCGGATGGTGGGAGTCGTTCCACGTGTTTGGAGATAGAAATCCCTTTAGAGATCACATTATATTTTATAAACGTTCTATAAATTATCTTATTTTTGTTTGGAAAGGGGGAGCACAGTCACTTTTATTATTCATTAATCACCTTAATGATAATAATTTAAATTTACACTTTACACATGATTTTGATTATCATCATATTCATTATCTAGATCTGTATTTATTTATTGATCAGCTTAAATCTATACAAAGTGATATTTTTAGAAAAACTAACTCTCGTAATACATTCTTGAGAGCTGACAGTTGCAACCCCAGATCTTTAATAAGAGGAATCCCAAAGGGACAGTTTATACAAATAAAATGTAATTGTTCAAACCATGACGATTTTGAGAGACAGTCACGAGACCTTTATGAGAGGTTTCTTAAAAGAGGTTAAAATAGAGTAAATCTTGACAAGAACAAAGGATCTGATAAAAAGAAAAACATACCACAAAAAATTCCAATGTTTATTACTCAGTTTAGTGTTCATTCGGAGCAGATAAAAAATATCGTTAAACGACATTGGAATGTATTATCAGTTGATCCTGCTTTAATAGACATCTTCAAGGAGGGAGCAAAGTTTGTCTTTAAACGAGCTGAAACCATCTCCAATTTTGTGTCTCCTAGTTTATTTAAATTAAAAATTACTATGAGCACCACTTTACCTGCAGGAACATATAGATGCTCAAACTGTAAAGTCTGAAAATACATGAATACTGGGTCCAGTTTTTCATCAGCAGTGATAAGTCAGCAATTTAGAGCCAGAATGTTTATTAATTGTAATACACGTTCTGTGGTCTATCTGCTGACCTGTCACTGTGGAAAACAGTACAGGCATAACCCGGTTTAAGGACACTCACTTTAAGTACACTCGCGAGTAAGTACATATCGCCCAATAGGCAAATGTCAGCTCACGCATGCGCCTGTCAGCACGTCCTAAACAGCAATACCAGCTCCATACCTGTACCGAAGCTGTGCGCAAGCAGGGAGACTGTAGAGCCTGTTACAGATGCGTTATTTACATCAGTTATGCACGTATATGACGATTGCAATACAGTACATGCATCGATAAGTGGAAAAAAGGGAGTGCTTCACTTTAAGTACATTTTCGCTTTACATACATGCTTTGGTCCCATTGCGTACGTTAATGCGGGGTATGCCTGTACGTGGGTTGCACCATTCGAGCTCTTAAGGTGATAATAATGGAGCATGTGCAACTAATTGAAAGAGGTGATTTGACGCATCCAGTATGCAACCACTTCTCTTGTTGCAATAAAGGGGGTATATGAGCATTTTCATTTTCAGGACTTGAACAAGCATCATGTTCCATTAGGGGTGGTAATAAGTTAAATGCCCTGGATCGTAGTGAATTAGTTTGGATATTCACTTAGAAGACTACGGTACCATTTGGTTTAAATTCAGACTGGGATCAAAGGTCCCTTTATGGATAATTAACTTTATATACCAATATACCATGGTCCCTTGCCTCATTTATTATATCCTAAAATTAACAAGTTTACTGTAACTTTCTGAAAACCAATTTATTTTTTATTTTTATTATTGTTACATCTCCATTTGGTGTTTTTGCACTTTTTGTTCCATGAATGGGAGTCTTTTGTCATTGATGTTTTTTTCATTGATATCTCGATGAATACACTCATCCCCATTCTATGGTCTATCTTTGATAAATTTGTCCTTTGCATTTGTCAAAACCAATAAGACAGTTTTTTGTATTAAACATTTATTTATGGACCTAGAATGTCTATGACTTTATATAACATAAATAAGACTTTGTGTACTTGTCAAGTTCTCTGACTAAAAATATATATATAGTGGTCGCATATATTCTAAAATGAAAGTGATAAAATGATACAAAATTCTAAGTTTACATTTTCTTTTTTGTAGATTAATGCCGTTTAAGTTTATTTAGTTTTTATTTATACTTAGTTGTAGTTGTTGTTGCTTGGTTATCAAGATCATTTCAATAACAACAATAAAAATGAAAATGGCATCAATAATAAATAAGCCAAACTAATAAACATATTAAAATATAAATCACAAAACACATGACCCTTGTCTGTATGTGTATACAATTATATTCATATATACTGTATATATTTTTATCATTTAGTTTTTTCAGTGAAACTTGACCTATAGTTCCATAGTAAATTAGCTCTGGGTGTGAATTTACATATGTACAGTTAAATTATTATACAAACCACTCTTTTCAGATCATCAGGTTGGTTTGTTTTTCCTTTTAAGTAACTTGTTTTGTTATTACATATTTGTTAATAAAGTTTTGTTATTTTTTCATCCTGGTTGCCACATGCACGTGCACACGATGGACTTTGTCCGGGTACGTGTGCGCCTCGGTGCGTCACGTTGTTCCCCTGCTCTGGGCTCCATGTGTTCAATGTGCGAATGCATATGCAAGGGGTAGCTATTGCACGGGCACGTTCTCCCCAGGGTTGCACCTATCATTTAGTCTACATGGAGCACCTGGGCGGGACTTACTCTTTTGGGGCTGGGGTGTGCTCGCATCAACATGACGTCTATCACATCTGGTTTGTGCGCGGGTGTGCGGGCGCCGTGGTTGCTACCACACTCTATGGGCACCTTCCATTGATTCTATAGCAAGCATGCAAGTAGTTGGACATCGCGCAAGCGGGAACCACTAAGGCTTTTGCTTGCTATTACTCCAGATTGGGTGTTTGGGGCGGGGCTTGCATCCTCGGCGCGTGTGTGTGCACGCATCATCAGGACACACCAGATGTCAATATGCATGTTTCAAGGGGTGGAATCCAGCTATGGTTTTTAATTGGTAAGTTACCTTATCATTGATCTATAAATACATTAATGATGATGAGATATGTATACCTTGATGAAGCGCACTCTGCAGCGCAAAACGTAGGTAGGGCTACGCCTTGCTACATTTTTCTATAATGATCAATAAATGATCATTTATGTAAAACGCACTTTTCTTTTCATTATTATTTTTCTCAATTTGGATACTTTTGGTTGTACTCTGTTACTTCTCCTCATTTCTTGCAGACTGTGAGGAGTCTAACTCAGTGGGTGGCTTCTGCCTGACAAGTGGCAGAGGTACCAGGTTGGTGCATACCCTTATTAGAGTCTGAATCCACGCTTGCTCGGCTTAGATAGACTGGCAGCACTCTGGTAGGCTGGTAGGATTCTTCCCACGCTCGGATTGGCTGTAGTATTTAATGAATAAACTCTGAAAAACTATAAGAAACCCTCAGCCAATCCGGACCATATATTCTAAGCGCGAGAACAGCATTGGTAAATTTGAAACAACCAAAAGATGCTCTTGGAGAAATAGCAGTGAGCTGGCTGCAGAAATTTCAAGCCCCACTTTTCAGGGGCAAGTTCTGAGAATAGAACATAGCGGCCGCGGCTGGGATTGCAAGCTAAAAACAGTTCTATGACGTTTGGTACTAACTCCTAGTCAAGGGATTTCGGTATCTCCTGATGAAAGAGAGCGTTGGTGTCTGGAACTTCATGCCGATTTGAATTCCAGGCCATTTTGGGCAAGTCCCGGTCAACCTAAAGACTTTGTTTTCTGTTCTATTTAACACAGGAAAGTCTAGTTTTGTAGCCCAGACCCCCAGTAAGTGTGTTTTCTCCTGTATTTTGTAATCCACTGTGTGTACGTTTGTTTCAATGGAATAAATTCAATTTTTTTTTACTATCTTGTTTTGCTCGGTTAATGATTCCGGTAAAAAGGTGTAAATACCTGGTCTACTGTGACATTCATTACCTTAGCAGCTATCCGCTAAGGTAATTATTTTTTCTTTGGTGGGGTGTGTTTTATACTTGTGTGCATCAGCACGGGGTCTTCTGAGCTGAACAAAGTTGATTTCAGCCTCGGGTACCCCCTACTTCCCAGGATTCAGGCCCCGTTATGTGGTGCCGGTATCTCCTGCAATGTTACAATCCCATCCTCACGTGACCCACAGGATTTTAACATGGCAGGGATAACAGCACCCCATAATGGGGCCTGTACCTCGGGCAATAGGGTGTCACCGGACCTGAAATCAATGCGGTTGAGCTCCGGAGACCCCCTGCTACAATACTGCAGTATTCAAATTTAATCAAACCACCGCGATCGACCTGTTAGAGGTGCACTGGTAGAGTGCTGATGATTCAGCCTATCTCTTACTGAACGTCTCTTACAGACAGGTAGACCCCAGTAGAATTAACACAGCAGCGACCCCTGCTGTGTTAATCTGATGGACCATTTAGTCTGCAGAAGACTATCTCGGACCACCACGCACTACAGTGCGTGTTTCAACTCAAAAAAATGTTCGGAAAACGGCTGCTCTATCTGTACTAAGCTTCTCAAACATGATTTTTTTCTTTCATATGGAGCCCCTGAGATCAAAAATTGGGAAAACTAGTTTTTGCTCTGCATTTATACATCTCCCTCTTAGGCTTATTCTTGCAATATTGTTCTTGTGATATGTAAATATTTATCCTTTCCCTTACAACAGCCAATTTTAGAACATGTTCTCATTACCTGTCTTCTTAAATATTATAACCTCCTTTTGACTCTTTCTTAATATATGTCTGAATTAAAAAAAGGAAAACATATTCTACAATATCATAAAACTATCAGTCACATTATAGTCTCTCTCTCTATATATATATAGATTATAGATATTATAGATAAAAATATTTAGATTACTAACCCACCCGTAATTGTTCCAAAATAATTATGTGACTATCAGTCACATTATAGTCTCTCTCTCTATATATATATAGAGAGAGAGACTATAATGTGACTGATAGTCACATAATTATTTTGGAACAATTACGAGTGGGTTAGTAATCTAAATATTTTATTACTGTAGGTTATGTTTATCCCTGAATAACATGTAATCACTGCTTCTTAAAACTAAAGGCACACTGAGAGCATTAGTCCAAACAGAGTATAAATGGAAGAAAATGACCTTACTGTTAGCTGTCCTTGTTAACCGGTTAACATAATACCTTGACCTGTAGTAGATATTATCCCAATGAATTATTCAAATCATAGAGCTATAACATCCCCAGGCTTCATATGTTATTTCAGTGCCATTAATGGAATAGATAATTCATTTTTTTGTCATGTAATCATAAAGGTTTGTGTGACTATTTACTCTCACATCTTTGTAAAAGTAATTACATTTCCATGAAGTTAAAGTAAATAGTGCACATGATGGAGCTACTGTAATGCCATCTAGAAACACCTACAAATACCCTCCAATGTAGATTCTCTGTCCAATTTGGGTAACTGTAGACATAACCTAGACTATTTTCTGTTTTCTGAATCCAGCAGTGAGTTTGGATCCAAAGTAGTACGTTGTAGCTGGCAAGCACGTTTGCCAATTCAACTAGTAAACGGTGAAAAATAACTATGTTGGTGCTTTAAATCAGTGTAACAGTGTTTCCCCCAATGGGAGATTCTGCCATTACAGCGTGTGTGGTGCAGGCTAACTGTTGGTAAGCAAGATGGCTGAGTCATCCCCCAATGTTTGTGGGGACACAGGACAAGCTTCTGGGGTACATAACCGACATAGATCTCTAGTGGTAAAGCGCCTCCATATGCTGCACTCTCCAGATGTATGGAGGCAATCTCTTTCGGTAGAACACAATCCTCTCTTCTTTCCCAGAAAGATCACACAACAGGCAGGAGGTATTATAATTGGAACAGTTTATTCTGTTCATCTCAATGCAGTCACAGCAGCCCTCTGCCCTATGCAGTCTGTGGTGTTGTATCCAGCTGTAGGATGATCCCTGGACCTACACTACGGGCCAAGGGGCCCCGCAGTTCTTCCCTGATCCTCTATCAGGATCAGGGGAAAGGTGCACACTCACTCTCCCCCAAGAGTAAGAGGAACAGGGAAGGCCAGTATTCAGGCAACCTGTGTGTGACCTGCCTGTCTAAAGTGGGGAGAGGCACTGTCTAAATTTGGGCGGCAATCCCGCTAAGTACAGACTGGAGGAGGCCACCAGGTCTGACCCAGGATTGGGTGAACCCAGGCCTGTTTCCCCCTCTTCCCCTGTCACTCAAGGGCACTGCTGGGAGTGGGGAAACCCCATGATAAGTACTGGCAGGCCTGCTCTTACCAGGGCTTACTGCCAGTGAGGGCAGACTGATAGCTAATAACAAGTCCTGGCTACACTAGTTAAAAGTACAGTATGTTCAGTAAAATATTTACGTTGGAACATAAAATCAGCTACATCCAACTATTACTGTGTAATGTGAAACAATCCTCTCTCAGTAGGATGTTATTCCAAAAAACTATGAATAAGAGCACGGGCCCCGGGCTTTGCCCGTTCTATAGCTCTGCACCTGTCTAGATTGGAGTTTGCATATTGCATGAGCAGCAATGCATATTGACTTAATGCTTGATGAATGCTTTATGAATTACTTACAAACTGTGACTGAGCTAAAATTCATTTGCAAAACTGCAAAACTGCAAATTGATGGTAAAAATGTGTAATCATTGCCACATTTTTAGTTTTTTAAAGGTCTCCAAAATGATTAGCGAGGAATCATATTTTGCACATCTCTACTCTTTAATCGCATAGGGACCAACAATGCATTGGAGAGCAATGCCCGCAAGCCCAAAGTTTAACTGAATGTTTTAGAATTGTTTAATTATTAAGGAAACACTAAACCTCATATGAAATGCATACAATCTACAGGCAAACAGTCTACAGGTTTATATATTAGGCCTCAAATACAGTAGATTGTAAGCTCCCTATGGCTCACTAGTTACTTTTGCTTAACTTCCTGTTTATCGCAGATGGGCAAGTTTATATATTTAATAGAGCCCTGCGTATATTGGTAATGCTAATTAAATAAACATATACTGTATATACATCTTCTCACAGCCTTTATATTTGTGTTCCTCTCTGAACAAGTACAGCCTCTGCATTACAAGGTAGGTGATGTTATGCCATGACTTCCAAATGAAAAAAATATGAATTCAGACGCTACTTGGCTCCCATTACAGCCACAAGTGATATTTTCCGTTAGCTCTTTCCTTTTATGAGCGGTGGTTTAATATTCTCACCACATTGTAAACATTCCAGCTTGCAAAACACGCAGAGGTGGCACGAGTGATGACAAAACGAACTTTCTCAAATTACTCACTAGACAACAGTTGTGAAAGATTGATGAAATCATAGTTTGCTCTGGAGTACATTTTAAAATAAGGAAATTGATAGGAAAATTGTAGAGCTGAAAAAATTACATTCTTGGGTAGTCAGGGCACACCAAAACTGTAAGCCTGCCAGAGCTATATTTATATTTATCTCAAATTCTTTCCATTTTTTTTAATGATAACAAATATTATGGTTTGGTAAACAGAGTCATTAATTCCAATTCTCCCTCCTCATGATTTTGCAGTCTGACAAAGTTAAATACCTTTAGCATGACTTCTGGTAGTGGTGATTCAAAAAGCTTTAGCAATATGATGCTATAATTGTCATTGCTGAGTTGCAGGTTGCCAGCTAAAGTACCATATTAATATAGGCTATTGATCCACTATATCTCATGATCATGTAATTTTGATGAATATAGTTTTGCAAAACATTTGCACAATTATGCAAACCAGGGGGATTTTGTCACTTGCAAAAATGTTGCTAAGTCATCAACATTTGCAAATATTTGAATATATTCTAACTATCTACTAACAATCATTGTAAATTCTAGGGAGAAATGTCCTCTTCAGCAAATTTGCTTGAAATACTTTACTGCAAATACAATAAATAGAGCATTGACACACCGGAATAAGTTTGCCTATTGGAGTACTAGCTGGAAGAGACGTCTAGTGAATTATTGGGTGGTGTCTACTGAAAAGCCTAAGGTAAAATATTACAGGCTACTAGGGCCTGTACATCAATAATCCTCAGTGAGCCTGTCTATTTGACTGTAACAATACAGATTAAGTCTTCGGTTCCGACCCGTGGTGCAGCCACGCTATGTGTGCTGCCCGTGGGGCTTTTTATTCCCCCGACGGCATGCGTTCACCTGCTACTACTTGAAAAAAACAGGGTTAAGCGCAAGCTCGCCTTACATGTGCGTGGCGCAGTGGACAGAGGGGGGGGATTACATGTGTGTGGCGCAGTGGGACAGGGGGGGGAGGTCGAGGGTAAGACCGGACCGGAGACCTCATCTGTATAACATCAAGAATATATAG
Organism: Ascaphus truei; assembly: GCF_040206685.1. NCBI lineage: Eukaryota > Metazoa > Chordata > Amphibia > Anura > Ascaphidae > Ascaphus > Ascaphus truei. The sequence goes on along the minus strand of NC_134485.1, from coordinate 33,310,882 downwards.
GGCAAGGAATTAAAGGAAGTGCACTGCATGGAGCAGATGTACAGTAAGTGAATAATGATGATGATAAACAATGAGAATGAGTGGTTTAATTAATCTGTAGTGGAATCAGACCTCCATCCTCAGAATCGCAGTGATGGTGACCAGTGAGTGCCCCTCCTGCCCCTGGCACCGCTCATAATAAAAAACAAAGGGAACACATTTAAATAATAATAAAATCAAATTATAGGAAAGAATATTTAAAAATGGAATAAAAGAAAAAAAAATCTGTCCCTCTAACACTCAGGTCCTCATTCAGAAAGCCTCGATAATGCCCTTATTGAGCACTTATCGGGCAAAATGGCTACTCGTATTCAGTAAGTCTCGATAAGTGCTCGATAACGGCCTGTATCGCAGCAAAATTTTATGATCCAAAGAAACTCGCCAATTGAGGCTTACTGTGGCTAGTGAGGGTGGGTGAAGGGGGAATTTGGCCCTTAGTGGCTGCTTAGGCCTTGCGGGGGGGACTTAACCCCTTCATAACCTTAGCGGTTAATACCGCTAAGGTAATAAAGGGGTTAACCCAACCGCTACCCACCCACAAGGTCTAGACACCCATCCTTAGGGCTAATACCCCCTTCACCCATCCATGAGGCCTAAGCACCCACCCCGGACTAACTATATCCACCCTATACCCATTGAGTAGTATAGTGGTACATCATACCCATATACAGCTTAACCCCGTTATAGCGCGGTCCTCGTGGTCGCGGAAAAAAAATGGCCGCCAATTTTTTTTATTTATTTATTATTATTTATGCGGAGGGGGAAAGCTGAGAACTCTCCCAGTGTTCCCAGACCCAGTGGGGCAGCGGCAACAGCACACAGCACTTACCCGGCATCTGGCAGCTCTGCTCCCTGTCTCTGCTTCCTGCTTCTGCTTCCGTCTTGCAAGAGCAAGCTCCCTTAAAGAGACAGTGTGTCTCTCTGTGTGTGTGTGTGTGAATTTGACTGTGTGAGACTGTGTGTCAGTGTGTGCATCGGTGTGTGTGTGTGCAGTGTGCTGTGTGTGTGCAGTGTGCAGTGTGCAGTGTGCTGTGAGTGTGTGCAGTGTGCTGTAAGTGTATGCAGTGTGCTGTGAGTGTGTGCTGAGTGTGTGCAGCGTGCTGTGAGTGTGTGCAGTGTGCTGTGCGTGTATGCAGTGTGCTGCGAATGTATGCAGTGTGTTGTGAGTGTATGCAGTGTGCTCTGCAGTGTGCTGTGTGTGTGTCAGTGTGTTTGTATGCAGTGTGCTGTGTGTTGTGTGTGTGTGTGTCAGTGTGTTTTTGTGCAGTGTGCAGTGTGCAGTGTGCTGTGAGTGTGTGCTGTGTGTTGTGAGTGTATGCATTGTGCTGTGAGTGTATGCAATGTACTGTGAGTGTATGCAGTGTGCTGTGAGTGTGCAGTGTGCTGTGAGTATGTGCAGTGTACTCTGCGTGTGTGCAGTGTGCTGTGAGTGTGTGCAGTGTGCTGTGAATGTATGCAGTGTGCTGTGAAAGTATGCAGTGTGCTCTGAGTGTGTGCAGTGTGCTTTGAGTGTATGCAGTGTGCTGTGAATGTATGCAGTGTGCAGTGAGTGTGTGCAGTGTGTGCAAAAAAAATTAAATTCGGGGTCCACGCTCAAACCGCGTTATAGCGGATCGTGCTATAACGGGGTTGAGCTGTAATAATAATATGGGCATCAAAGCCTCAATGGGCATTCTAATTACAATTACAGTACTATTCCAAAAAGCCACATGGTAAATCCCAACCGTGATGCCCCATTTGAGCCCAAGAACATGACGAGACAACATCAGTTGGGATTTACCATGTGGCTTTTTGGATTGATAGATGAAGATAGAAGATAAAGAAGATCAAGAAATTGTGACAGATGAAGATAGAAGAAGGTGATTAAAGAAAGATAAAAAGAAGATTTGGGTACCTGATCCGGATCTTCATGGCGGATGGCATAGGATGCTGTTGGAGGCCTCCAAGGTACGCGAGCTTCCTGTTTCCCCGGGAGTCGGAGGGCCACCGCTTCTAATGGTAAGTAATATATTCAATGTTTGTAAATGTCTCTTTTTACAGGTTTTTTCATTGGATGTGTTTTTTGATTTTTTGGGGAAGGCACATTGACTGATAATATATTAATCTGTACCACTTTAGGGTACAGATGAATACATTATGACAATATTTGGGGGGCATTTCTGGCTTGGTATTGCTGTTGTTTTTTTTTTTTTCAGTTTCTTATGTGGATGTCATTGTTTTTTTTTCCCTGCTTAATGGTAATACAATGTTTGCGATTGGTGTTCGTTTGTAGTTAATGTTGTATTATGTTAGCTAATGCGTTTTATGGTTATTTCAAATATTGTTTGAATTTATTTCTTTGTATTTTAATGTTTAAATTCCTTAATGTTGTAGTAATTAATTGGTTTGATTGGTTAGTGTTACTATTCATTTTCAGTTGGTTTAGGAATTAATTGTTTTGATTTGTTAATGGTTTAATAAATTCATTGTTGATGTTGTTATTGCTTACTGTATATTCATTGTTTTTATTTAGAGAAGTGTGTTTTTTTGGAGTTATGTTTTATTATTGTGTGTCTTGTGTATTAATTTATTGTAATTATGGTGCCCATTGAGTGCTATAGAGGCTTATCATGCCCATATTATTATTATATGGGTATTATGTACCACTATACTACTCAATGGATAAAGGGTGGGTATAGTCAGTCAGGGGTGGGTGCTTAGGCCTCCCGGGTTTGTATCGGGTCAGGGTGGGTTAACCCCTTAATGACTATAGCGGTTAGTAACCATTAGAATGTCTTTATTATGTATATATGCTTTCTTGCTACGGAGGACAGAGGGACCTGCTGTTGTGGTAAGTATAACTGTATTTATTTACTTTATTTTTGTATGCTAATGCAGTGTTTAATAATGGGCAAATAATCTATTATCCATATCTGGATAATAGTTATTTTGCCCATTACTGTACTGTATGGGTTTGGGCGGAGGGGGGGGTGTGTGGGCGGAGGGGGGGGGGGTGTGGGCGGAGGGAGGAAATGTCCCGGTCATGTGACGTGGGAAATGTCAATGCAGAGGGATACCGGCACCCCATAAAGGGGCCTGTATCTTGGGAAGCAGGGGGTCCCTGGACCTGAAACCAATGCGGTTCAGCTCCGGAGACCCCCTGCACATCTACACTAGGAAAGAAATTTATATTAAAATAAATAATTTTCGGGCGACATTTCCGCTGTGAGAGGCGGCTCTCTCAGAGCCGCTCTCTCTGCAGCAGAAATGAATCGCCAGTTTAGGCCTTTTCAGAGGCTCGATGCTCTCGCTGGCAGCAACTCGCCCGTTTTGGGAATTTTGCTATCACAGGTAATCGAGGCTTTCTGAATACTGTGATAGCAACCCTCAAAAAAATTTCATTTTAAATGCCCTGGCGATAATTTTTATCAACCTTCTCTGAATGAGGCCCTCAGACTCTTGTCTCCTCTCAATTTTTTTCTAACAACAAATTAATCTGGAGGCAGGTATTAGAATTTCCGTCTGCAAATTAATCCATTGAACTTTTTTCTTACAATACGATGATGGTTTGGAAATTAACCCATTCGACGCAATGGATTTAAGTTAAACCTACAGGGGGGTTATTTTAAAGCCACACAACTGAGCCACATAGGGGGATTTCAACAAAGTTTAAGGATGAAACATTCCATCTGCGAATTTTACCCCGTGGAACGGATTTTGAAGGGAAAGCCTGGGAAAATCCACCCATCTCTACCTAGTACCACCTGTTACAGTGATTGTAAAATAACCTTCTAATTGTTCTAGCACTGTAAACAAAAATCAATGCTAAACTGGCTTTAGCAGCACTTATTCATTGGAAATTTGCTAAATGTTTGCCCACGTCCACAAACCATGCAAAAATTAGTCCATTTTTGTTAATGTTCAATTTCATGAAAATCTGACCTCTAAATCAAAATTTGCCATAGAGGGAGAGAGAGAGAATGAGGTTGGTGAACACACTGCTATACCTAGGAAATTAGCATATTTGCATATTTGCATATTTAAATTAGCCTATTTCCCAAGTATCTCAGGTTTTCACAGGTATTAGCTACAAAAGGAAACTACTCATAGCGCTACTCAAATATACTAATATCTATGCTAATACCATATAATTCAGAACATCTCTAATAATGTGTGATAATAACTCATGCTATCTAGAAAACTAATTGAAAATACACACAAAGTAACTAGTGCAACAACATTTTCGTACTAAAACATTGCCCTCCACTTAAAGCAAATCCATGTGTCCATAAAAGTTTCAAAATATAGTGCAGTCACTCGTGCAGTAACAAATAAAAGACTAGACTGACACACAAACAAGATTACACATTCTTTAAGGCATGTTCTTGGGAAATTGTGGCTTGCCTTAAATAATTTATAATCTTGTTTGTTTTGTCTGCCTAGTCTGTTATTTGTTACTGCACCAGTGAGCGCACTAAATTTTGGAATTTAAGTACAGGTATTGTATCTCTCCACATGAAGTATTAGTGACTATTAGGAGGTACAGTAAATAAGTATATGGGCCCTAAATTATTGGTCTCTCTCTAGCAAAATCAATATTAAGTAAGTTATTCCACTATCAGTTTGAAATCTATACTCTTATTGCAGTTAAAGTAATCTTTACTTAATTGGCAAGTTAAAGCAGCTACAAAAATGCCACCCCCTTTTTGTCACGTAAGCTCTAAGGGTCACGGATTGTATTCTACAAATCTGTCCACAGATTGTATCCAATGGCAGTATTTCATTAATCCAAATGGATTGAAACTGGAACAATCCGTCAACAGATTTTAAACCGCAGAACGGATTTTGAATGGAAAGCTCAGGACATTCTGGGAAATGGATTTTGACAGTGTCACCCATTTCTACTTTTTCCACAATGCCATTATTTATTCCAGTCATGGCAGAAGCTCAGTCTCTTACTACTGTAAGCAAACAAACTTGGATTGTGGCTATTCATACTGATTTAGAATTTTCTCCAACTTCAGAAATATTGTACGCAGTATTTTTACCATTTAGTGTGCCATGCATTGGAATGAGATATATACAGTAGGTTTTTCAGTCACTTTTAAATTAGTGTCACATAATCCACAGATAAAGATGGCAAACTGAGCAACATCTTGGCTACCTGCAATTTCATCAGTAGAAAATAAAGTTGTCCTCCAGCACGTGGTCTTATTGCTCTTTTCTTCCTTATGTAGAAAAAAGACAACAACAAAAAACACCACACACAAGTGGTATACCGGCTTGTTTGTGGAGCATTATACACCTTGATAAAGGGCTTATAGCCTGAAACGCGTAGTTCTGCCTGGTGGATTACACGCTGCTGATTGCTGCTTTGGGACTACTCCTACGGATCTTGGAAGTTCACAGATGCTTCAATTGCTCATAGATTCCACATCATGAGAGAAAAACATCCAGAGAAGTTCAACAGTAGGTAACAGCAGAAGGAAAATAGAGGAGTATGCACTACGGGAATAAATACACAGGCAAGTGTCAAGTTCTCTACTTCTCCATAGATTAAGATATTGAGTGTCGACGCCTATTATACCACTTGTGTGTGGTGTTTTTTGTTGTTGTCTTTTTTCTACATAAGGAAGAAATGAGCAATAAGACCATGCGCTGGAGGACAACTTTATTTTCTACCAATCTTATATAAGGAGGAGTTTGAATTACCGCCTGGGACACCAGCTGCGGGACTTTATTTATTGCACCTCATTAATAGGACTAGTGCCACTTTTATTTTTTCTTTACTGCAATTTCATCAGCAGCAGAGAAATATATTTTAATTAAATTGTAAGATTACCTGCAAACTGATTAATTCTTCAAGTGACTGTATTTCTACATATGCTGATATTTGTAAAGGCTACAACTTAGTCTTGATTCACTATTTCAGTAGCTTTGTCAAAATATTATTTATTAAATAAGTGGGAGTGATTTGCAATCATCTGTGATAAAATATAACTCAATAATTGCAGAAAATGGATTCTCCATATGATGCACTCAAAGGACCTCCTCAAATACTATTCTAAACCGCTGCAGCCAGATTGGTGCACGGAGGTTCCTATCGCAACGCAACACATAGCTATCCGAGAACAGCAGGGTTCCGCCACCCTGAAGAAGTTTAGTCAAACAAAATATGCGATGGGTAGACATGACGTCAAACGTAGTGACATCATGAGCATGACAGAGATGCAGGTCTCAGAAGAGTGTGACTTGAGTTTGGTCAATTGAGCAGTCATAGTGTGGGCAGATATATTATATACCAATATACTGTTGATCATGTTATCTTGCTCAACAAACTCCAGTGCTCTGGTGCTCTGGAATAGGGAAGCATGCTTTAAACTGGTTTCATTCTTACCTATCAGGTAGATCCCAACATGTGTCAATTTCAGGCTCTAACTTTAACCCCTTGGATATCACCTGTGGTGTCCCGCAAGGCTCTGTTGTGGGGCCCTTACTCTTCTCAGTGTTCATCAATGATCTTCCTTGTAAGGGAGCCTCAATACACAGAATGCAGATGACACAATTTTATATGCACACAGCCATAGCCTCTCCGACCTTGAACACATACTTCAATCTGACTTTTTGATACTTGAAAATTGGATTTCCCAAAACAAACAGTTTTTAAACACTGACAAGACTGTAACATTGGTATTTGGGACTAAATCTAAATTTCTAAGCTTCCAATGAATGAGCTCCAGATAAGAACGAACGCTAAAACCACCCTAACTCCTGTTACTACTTTTAAATAATTGGACATATAGTTTGACTCCCATTTAACATTCGGGATGCACATTGATATCCTGACATCCAAAACCAAAGCCAAACTAGGTGTACTTTACAGGAACAAATCCTCCCTAAGTCTGCTGGTCAGAAAGCGTATCTCACAGCAGATGCTAGTGGCAATTATCACCTATGAGGACATAGTATATGGCTCGGCACCTCAAACCCACCTTAGCAAACTTGACACCCTCTACATTTCAATATGCCGTTTTGTTCTCAAATGCAACTACAACACACATCACTGTGAAATGCTCATAGAACTAGATTGGTCATCACTTGAGTCTACTGTAGGTGCAAAGTTAATCTTTCCTGTCTTGCCTTCAAATACTTTCTGGGCAATCTACCCGTCTATCTGAACAAGATCCACACCCCTAACACATGCAGCACTGATCATCTAAGATCTGACTCCAAAAGACTTTTCATGGTCCCAAGGTTCAACAAAGTATCCGGCCGCTCCTCCTTCTCTTACCGTGCACCCAAAAACTGGAACAATCTACCGGAGACTCTCACAGCCACCACCAGTCTACAGTAAGTTCTTTCAAAACTAAAGCTGTCTCACATTTTAATCTGGTCTGTAACTGTTACATAAGCTTATAATATATAGTATCCATTATTATGCATGCAATGTATTGTATATAATGTATACACAGTTCACTTATGTAACTATGTATTGTAGCCATGTATTATTTGTCATCTTAACTCTATGCCGAGGACATTCTTGAAAAGGAGAGGTAACTCTCAATGTATTAATTCCTGGTAAAACATTTTATAAATAAATAAATAGACTGCAGACTATTCATAGAGAAGTTAGAATATTACTGAGCTCTAATTATCAGAAGCCTGTCCTGCGCTTCCGTGTATCAGCAAATGAAAGTCACTGGAGCTATAAGGGAAGGAGCTCAGCGTGGCCACAGTGTTGACCGGTGTGGGGGGATATATAATCCTTACCTCAACTGCCTCTCCGGTCTGGGACCAGCTCACCTCCACTGCTCCTGCGTGCTGCCGTCTGTAGTTGTCAGGAAAGAAAATAAACTTCGGCGCTACTGCGCATGACTGAGTCAATGAAGCTCCTGGATGATATTCAACCAACTTTATTGACACCACAAACAAGGGCTACACCGCGATCTCCTCCTCTATGCATTTCACCCTCTAGGATAGGGCTTTGTCTAGACGAAGCCCTATCCTAGAGGGTGAAATGCGTAGAGGAGGAGATCGCGGTGTAGCCCTTGTGTGTGGTGTCAATAAAGTTGGTTGAATATCATCCGGGAGCTTCATTGACTCAGTCATGCGCAGTAGCGCCGAAGTTTCTTTTCTTTCCTATTACTGAGCTCTACACAGAATATACTGTAAAATCGATATCACCATCAACTAATTAAATAGTACTGTGTCTTTGTACATACTGTACATTTTATGTGAGCACTATTTTGAGTTTGGTTATTTGTCTTTATCACATTTATCACGTCAATATAAACCTCTGTTTGCACTTTTTGTTTGTTTAACACTATATATTACTTTAGGATTCTTTCAATAGCAAATTATATAAAAGCACTTCAGCATACTGTATGTTTATGTGACGCAGACCACAAGCCCCACTCTGCATTCACGCTGTAGACTCCATCAAGCTAGTCACATAGTCGCTGCTCCATTCGCTTTAAGATTTTACAGTTATTCTCTTTTTGTTTGTTTCATTTAATCACAATTAAAAGTTATATTTTATTTAACTTGTGGAGGTCCTTGTGAGTGCATCATATGGGGAATTCCTTTTCTGCAATTATTAACTGTCTCAATAGTTGCCGGATAGCACCCCTCCAGTATGTATTCACATATTAAGGTGAGCAGGCACCTCTCAGTATAAAACATAACTTGCCTTTTCCGCAGTGTCACTCACCTTGATTACGTTTTTAAGTCAATCGTTCAACCTACGTTCCCTTAATTTTCTCTAAGATCGTTTTTGGCTGTGTATTTCAGATATATTTTATTCCTTTGGAAGACTGATAGTTTACTTACAAATGAAATAGAAAATATTTTGCTTTACTTTAGAGCAGAAATACTCTATTTCCCATTGTTCAAGGAATGTACGATGCTCAATTCATTTTCTGCTGTTTCTACAGTATACTTTCTTGTGCAGATGTGGTTACAAGATTTAGAGCTGTGTCCTGTTTTGAATCCTTATTTCAGCACTGAATGTTTCCCTAGAGTGCCGCTTCAGTTGGCTCAGCCCAAATTGTGAATTTAATTTAATGTTAATCTCTTACCTATAAATTTTGCTCTTTAGCAGTTGAAGCAGTAACTCAATAGCTTTTAATAAACAGTATTTATATTATCTTTCATAATCTGGTCAGAGATATCCTACTGTGCAGAACTGCACTCCACTTACACCATACACAGATATAGGTGCAAGCATCTGAGTATTTAATTAGTACTGTATGTAAATAGTTTATTTACATACACTTGCGCACATACAGTATAAACACATGGTCCCAAGCAACCACACAACTTCTTGTACCCATAAAATATTTACAGTTACCCTCTTGTGGGGAGCATATTGGTGGCCATAAAGGAAGTGCAAGTGCGGCCCTGAAGACAGCTGGAGCCTGTCGGGAGGTTGTGGCCAAGAAAGTAATGGAAGCACAGTGGTAGCCCCGAAGGCAGCAGGAGAGCGGCGGTGATCATAGTCCCTTGTCAAATGGTCGACGAGTGACTCGGCCGCAGGAGCAACATATTTTCCCCAATTGCAGAAACAGTGTCAGTCGGTACTTGAACATGGCAGCAGGGAAAAGCAATGCATGCTTTTCTGGCCAACATACTGCACAGCCCCTTGCACTGTCCATTGATGACATCAGAGAGGAGGGTGAACAGGCAACAGCTGCAGCTCTGGGCCACACTTAATTAAAAATGAGACCGCAATACAAATTAGACGCCACATTCTTTAGTGCCTCAAATTTGACATGCTGGCCTTAGACCATGGAATAGGATAGAGATACTTTCTGTATAGACATTGAAGTAGGGAAATGTATGGGACTTTATGGATTATTTCTTCCTCTGTTACTGAATTATTTAAGTAAAAAAAAAATGTAAAAGTTTTTTTTTAATGACACAGGTGTGTTTAGAGCTATGTGTGTCCGCAGAGGGTTCCTATAAATATCTACTGTATATAGTGTTACTTTGTTGTTAGTATTTTTAAAGTCGCATATTTGCTGCCAGTTATCCATATTCTAAAAAAGGAAGGTCTGTACTTGCATGCGTACGCTTTTAATAGAGTAAATGGACCACATTAGTTATTCTGTTGATATTCTATACAAAAAAAACCCCTGTTTATTCTTATTTGTTTTATCTGTTAACACAATATAACTAAAAAAAGTGTGATTTGTAATGTTAGGCCGAAGTCAAATTGCATACAACAGAGCACTCGTGGAGCAAAAATTGTATGCAAATGATACTTTTCAGTGATCTTTTTGCAGGAGATAATTTCTATTGACTAGGGCAGGAACTTTATCATGTCACATTGTCTGCTGTTTGGGGCAATTTGGCTCAGAAGTTTTTGCATTTGCACTAATGAATAGGCCCCTAAATAGCATTGCAATTTATAACCTTACATACTGTACAAGCTGAACTGGACTTAGTTTACCAAATGTTGTAAAATTACAAGTATTTTCATATACAGTAAATAATTCTAAAAGGATATACAGTTTGAAAAATAAATATTGTATCCTAATAGAGATGTAGCCAGTCACGATGATCTTGGTGCTAGGGGAACCCGCAGTCCGAATTCCGTGGAGTTCCTCGACATTGAGAAATTCTGTGTAGGGGGGTTCCCATTTAGAAGGATGAAACTCCCACAGGAGGCCGCGGCTTTTACTGTACCTGGAGCCGGAGCATTTTGCTTTTCTTCTTACGGCTCTATGGACAGTGAGTTTGGCTACACCTGTATTCTCAAAGGCAGATCTTACATGCTTTTGTCATCATAAAACCAATTTACATTACATTAAAAAATGTTGTTTACATGTCTTCAAAGCATATTTGTTTTAAGGAAACAATGTGTTATAGCTTAACAGTTCAGTACTCTCAGTTGCCAGGTCAGACATGGTTTAATATGTTTTTGTGGCCCCCAAAATTATAATTTGTATGTTAAATTTCTTTTAGCACCTGCTAAATTAAGCTGGAATTATTTGAACGGAACATTCTTTTTTTCTTAGCATTTAATACAGTGTAGTGTACCATATTTGGATAATGTGACATACTGTAAGGCATAATGGTTCATACAGTAAGTAATTCTTTCCATTTCCCAGGGAGACGTATATCCTTAACTAAATTACTTCAGAGGAATGACATAGGGGACACAGACCAGAATGTACTCTCAGCTTATCTTCCAAAGGCCCCTGAGATCAGATTCCAGCTGCTCTGCATAATAAACATTGCCATGAAATGTTGCTGGCAAGTAACAACTGTGTACTGATTGGGAATAACTATAATTGCAAAATTCATGGTGATACTCTATGTGTAGCAATTTTTTCTTGTATAGAGTTGTCATTAAACAAATGTAAACAAACCAATGCATCTTTTGGCTGCAAAAAATGGACTAGAACTGCTCAGCAATCACCGTAAAACCCAAGTGAGATTTAATATTGAAATGTTTCTTGTAGTTGTTATATTTTTCGGAGGGTTTCATCTTAATTTAGGGAGAAATATGTACTGTGAAGCAGTTAGTCACAAGTTGTTAGGGTGAAGGAATACAGGGGTTTGCAGGACTGAGAGCACCTGCATTTGTGTTTTTTCTCCTTCTGCAGAACTTCATAAGTCAATGGGAACAAACACTGGTCTCTAAGCACCACAACAGCACATGATTGTTGCAAATATAGGCCTATGCATATTCCCTGTTTGCTAATATTAAAGAAATTACATTTGAGCATGTTTTAAAGATATGTTATACTTCAGAAGTACTTAATTACACTTGTATGCTAAAGCTTAGTACCCTTTTGTGGATCTGGGCATTAGAGGGCTTGCCTACATGCACAAGTGGCCTAGTGGTCAACTGCTGCTTTCCACTGCTGCTAGGGGTATCACTCATGTCAGAAGAATTAGAAGACAGCTGCAGGGTGCAGGAAACCCACCTGAATCTGCCTTAAACAGGCTTTCCGAGCCTCCCCCAGACTACCAACAAATACACAATATTGTTTTACGTCAAGCACAACAATACAACTTTTATTGTTGAAATTTCAAACTGTAAAACATAAAAGAAAAACCAAAGCAAAATCAAGTGGAGCTTTAATGCCTAACATAAACTTAATGTTGTGTGAGGAGTCGCCGAGTGCACCAACTTGGACGCTAATCTTACTACGCAAGGTGCACCTAGATGGCTGCTGATGTTAGCTTCCTCTTTGAACTGGTAATTATCTGCACCATGTCCAGGCCTACAAATGTTCACCAGAGTGTCAGTCATTGGGCTGAGTTCCTGGACCCTGTCTGTATTCTGCTCTGCCTCGCTAAGCCTCTGTAAAACCTATACTTATTCCTGTGGTCTTGAAGGAACCCAAGATTTCTACTCCAGTTTGTTTTGGAGCTCTTACCTCAGACTGCAGAGGTTAACTTAACCAGTGCCAAATCCAGTTTGATACAGAACCATTATCCTTTTCTACTCATCACTCAAGGTGGCATTCATCATGTCTCTCCTGGCCGATGAAGCTCTGGCATGAGCCTGGCAACTTAATGAAAATAACTCCCCCCTCCTGGATGATTCAGTCACCTTCATGCAAGTCTTAAGGATGGTATTTGATACTTCTGGCCATATGACCATCGCTGAGGCAACACTCCTTCGAATCCAACAGAGTCACCATAATATGGACAAGTACATACAGTGGTCAAATTTAAGACCCTGGCCAAGGAAAGTGAATAACGGAGTTCTGATGGTGGATTTTTGTCAAGGTATAGGGGAGAATTGTCCTGCAATGATATCCCTCCAGATCTAGAAGGTCTGCTCTCCCTCTGCATTTCTCTGGATCTCCGTATGAAAGAGAGCCAGAGCAGGAGCGCTATCACAAGACTCAGACTATCTGTTTCGCACTGCACTTCCAGGCAGCTGCGACTGAGCCTGTGGTAGGTATTGAGGAACCCAAGCAGTTGATGAATATTCACCTTACCAAAGAGAGGAGCATCCCTGGTGTAAAGTTTAGTTGTGCCTCTTATGAAAAACGTGAATAAAGAAACAAATCTGATGGTTAAATTGCAAAAATACAAATGAGTTTATTGTATATGGGTGCACACACACACAGGAGAAGAGCTTCAACACAAAAGCTCTCCTGCAGAATTATGGCCTACAAGACATATTTATACCCTTTTATGACGTGGCTTGTGCGTCATTACATAAGAGTATAAGATATATGAATATGAGAACATTGAGTTAATAACATAACTGTAAAATTTATACCAAAAATTAATTGAATCCACTACAAAGTTATTATGCAAGCTAGTGACCTTTTCCCTAAATATGTGATTTCTGAGAAGGGTGTATTTGACCATGAGACCCTTCCCCTGAATGTGAGAAGTGGCTGTTATCTCTGTTTTAGTTCCATAACAGTGGCAGCATTTCTCCCATCTCTTCAAGGTTTAGCTGAAGGCTTATTATCACTGAAAAAACGTAGGAGCAAAAGAAAGAAAAAGAAAATGTATGTCTTTTAAACCTCATCTCTCATTCCAAAATTTATGCAGACAATAGACAAAATGAATGACAAGATCAGGCACCTAAGATAGATGCTGAACAAAAATGGCTGCTTAGATCCTAGTGCTGTTTACGTCAGACCCCCCCTTAATGTACTTTTTTCTCAACTTTGTCACTCTACTATGGCCAGAAGGATAACCTTGCATGGATTTGCCCAAATAAGCCAAGAAAATGCTGGCACATAGAGGATATACAAGTAAGAGGAATTCCTCTGGCTGTATCCACCATCACTTCTTCTCCCTCCTGTCATTTGATGATTCCTATTCCTCTATGTTGGGAGGGTCCACTCCAGGTTGACTAAAGCTTTCATGGATACAGGAGCTGACACTGTTTATTGAAGAGGCCTTTGCCACTAGGCTTGAATTCTGCTCCAGAAGAAGCTGATGTCCCTTGCTATTGCAACTATCGATGGAAGACAATTGGGATCTGGAATTATCTCTAACAAGACCACTCAAGTCGCAGTCATGGTCGATAACCTGCACCCTGAACTTCTGAAGTTGCATGTTATCCAATCTCCAGCTATTGATGTTGTTCTGACGCTTCCCTGGTTACGTACTCACAATTCACAGATTGATTGGATTTTGGGACCTGTTCATAGCCAAGGGTTCCTCTTTCTCATCAGTTGAGAGCCTTTGTCTCCCGCAGCATGAAGCATTGTCTGGTCTTCCAGCATGTCATTCTTGCTTCAGCAAGCTCTTATAAAAGAAGCAAGTGGAGGAGCTGCCTTATCATTCTGTTTATTGCCCCATTGCCCCATTGATCTGCTCCCTGGCATGACTCATGGATGCACAAATCCTCTCTCAGACTGATACTACAGACACAAAGGTATACATTGAGGAAAATTTAAGGAGAGGATTTATTATCTCTACCCAAGTTCTAGAGATGGACCCTGCCAACGTATCTGCCATTCTAGATTGGTCATTGCCTAGCAGACTGAAGTCCATCCAGAGGTTCCATGGATATTCCAATTATTATAAACATTTTATTCAGGATTTTTAAAAGGTTGTCACATCCTTTATGGCCATAACATTAAAAAGGAGTGGACCATGTGAATTGGTCTTCTGAGGCACAGGCAGCTTTCCTAAAGCTAAAAATACTTGTTTTCCTCCTCTCATATCCTTAAACATCCTTATCCGCTTTGTCTATTCATTGTCGCAGGTGATGCATCTGACATTGGAGCTTGTGCAGCCCTTTCGCAGAGATGGAAATTCCAGAGCCAATTGCATCCATGCACATTCTTCTCGAAGAAATTTTCACTTGCTGAAAACAATTATGAAGTTGGCAATCTAAACCTTTTAGCTGTGAAAATAGGCCTTCTGCATGTAATGAAAGCCCAGGTAAAGGTACACATGGGGGTTGATCTGTTCTTCAGTCTTCGCTCTTTGTTCCCTCCCCCTACATCAAAAATTCAGACAATGGGGACATGAGTCTAAACTCGGCCATCCGGCTGTCTGAAAAATGTTGGGAGTTTATCAAGAGGACCTTTTGGTGGCCCAAGTTAAAAAAATTATGTCAATGTTCAGCATGTCAACACTCCCAGTAAGGTCAAGGCGTTTTATTGTTGCCATCCTGTCAAGCCAGGTTTTAAGGTGTCGCCTGGTGCACCATCGTGGATGTTTCTTCTGACAGACAGGTGCACCAAGATGGCCTCCGAAAGAGGATGTTAGCTTTTTCTTTGAACTGGTAATTGTCTGCACCTGGTCTAGGCATATAAATGTTCACCAGAGTGATAAGACCTTGGCCCAAAAAAAGGTATCTCTTTCCTTGTTTTCCTGGACCCTGTCTGTATCCCGTTATGCTTTGCCTTGCTAAACCTATAGTATGCTGGAACTGGGACCTTGTTTGTTTGCCTGTCTCTTGCCTTGAACTAGAAACCCTGACCACAACTACACCTGCACCTTGCACAGAACTTTGAACCTTGATTAGAGATAAGTGAATCCACCCAAATCCATTTCCTGGATTTTCACTGATGTTACCACCAAAATCCGTTTGGCAGTGAAAATTCCATAAATGGATTTTGGGAGGTTTCAATCTGCACAGATTTATCAAAATTTGCCACTGGATACAACCGGTGAATGGATTTGTAGAATCCAATCCGCAGATTCAGCAATCCGTTGGCGGATTCTTTAGAATCCACCAACGGATTGCTGAATCCGCGGATTGGATTCCACAAGTCCATCTACAAGTTGCTGAATCCTAGGAGTGTATTGGTAATAATAATAACAAATCTGCAAAACTTCAATCGTCCTTTTTGACATTGATCCGCTGAAATCCATGGACCAAAGGAACCGGCCGATACTCTGCGGATCAAATTCACCCCAAAAAATTACCCATCTCTAACTGTGACCACGACTACACTGTTCCACTTTACCTTTGAACTGTGACCTTGACTATACTGTTGCACCCTGCCCACGATCCTCGAACCAGACCTGACTATTCTTGCTTATCTTGACACCAGATCCCAGGTCAAGGGTCGGTTACTATACTCCCTTCCTCTGGCCTGCAGGTCCGTTTCCTGAACTGCAGTTATCATTGTTAAATAAATGGAAACAAAAAAACAGCGCAAAACGCAAATAGTGAAGTAAATCAAAATATTATTGTATAAAAAGTAGGGATAAATATTCTGCGTACATCAAAAAGTTAGATCATAAGCATTGAGTGTGCACATCACACAAGTTACCACTCAACAAGTAGGGGTTCACGAGTCAGGAACTGGTCTCTCTGGCAGGCATCTACGATGGTATCTGTGGGATTCCTCCTCAGTACAGGCAACCGGAGATGATGATACCGCCCCTGTAGAAACCCTCCCTTCGGTCAGATGGTGTTAAAAATGTCCAAAGTTCTTCCAATGGTATAGGCACGGCAGCGGTCCCCAGATTGAACAGTAAGGGGGACCCTAACCATACAGAGTGTGCTCTGAAACCGGCACAGCAAAAGCCGGTGGCGGTCACTCACACAGAGGTCTCTCTGGTTAGAAATTCCATTGCTCCGTCGTAGTGCGCCGTATGATGACGTCACAGTCGCGGTTCACAAGAATCAAGGCACAGGAATTAAATGACTCGCAATGATGCCAAAAAATAATGCAGCAATAACCTACTAGACACAGGTGTTAATAAAATCCTACGCGTTTCATAGTATGACACTACTTCATCAGGGAATAGAAATAACATTTCTCAGAGGCATTAAATACCCCTCATGCACTATCCATTGGTTGGCCAATTAAGCACCCGCTTTCCCTGAGCCTCAGCACGCCTCAGCGAGCAAGCAGGGAGCATGGACTCAGCCTAAGGTCAAGGAAGTCCACCTGTATAGCGTTTACTTTATGCGTAAAGACAAGATAATACTCATTATCATTAAGATATGTCATAAACGCATTCGCTGACTCAGCATCACCATCCCAAACACAAAGAATATCATCTATGTAGCGTCTCCACAAGATGACATTCCTGTGAAAGGGGTTACCAGATAGAATGAACTTGGACTCCCACTCTCCCACATACAGGTTTGCGAAACTGGGGGCAAATCTGTATATATAAATCGGACAAAAATAAGAAATAATTATGCTTAAGTATAAATCCTATTGACGGCAGAATAGATTTCCTATTAAGTGGATGTAATTGAGGGTCTGCTTCTAAAAAAGAACTTACGGCCTCCATCCCCTTTTTGTGGGGTATGTGGGTATATAGAGCTTGTATGTCACAAGTGAGCCATATATAAGAACTCTTTCATTTAAACCCACTAAAGAGATTCAAAATCGCTGTGGAATCTTTTAAATAGGATACAAGTTGACCCACATATGGCTGAAGAAAAAAATCTACATATTGACTAAGATTGACTAAGATTGGCAGTCATTGATTGTATGCCTGATTCAATAGGGCGACCGGGGGGATCTACTAGGGATTTATGCATCTTGGGCAGATGGTAGAATATTGGGATCCTAGGAAATTCTGAATATAGAAATGCAAACTCTGTTGTAATAATGGATTGCGAGACTGCATTATCTAACAATACTTTTAGAAGGCTCAAAAATCCACTGGTGGGGTCCTTTGGTAATTTTTCATAAAAGTATGCGTCATTCAAAAGTCTTAGTGCTTCCTTTTCGTAGTCTGATCTATTTTGTATGACCACACCCCCACCTTTATCTGCCTGTCTAATGATAAGACTTTTATTATCTCTCAGAATTTTAAGTGCTAAAGACTCCTTCATGTTAAGATTGTGTTTAATATCTCCTGTCTTAAAATTACGTGACAGGGAATTTAACTCATTGTTTACCATATTGAAAAAAGTGTCTATATGGTGACCTTTGGAATGTGCTGAGTAAAACTTAGATTGTGGTTTGAAACAAGAATGTCGAATACCCAACTCAGTCTCAGAGTTAAGATTAGCATCAGAACCATTAGGAGCTACATCAGAGATACAATCCCTATCTTGCTTTAGAAAATGTCTTTTTAAGGTAATATTCCTTGAAAACTTATGAAGATCTTTGAATAATTGAAAGGAGTTTGGTCCACAAGATCTGGAGAAGGTCAAACCCCTTCCTAATATATTCAATTGATCCTTAGTCAGGATTGTAGTAGAGGGGTTAAAGATCCCATTGTTAGTTAAGGAGTCCTTTCCCGTGAATACTCTCTTTTTTTGGATTCTGGCTCCTCCTCTTGTACCTCGTCTGAGGTTACCCTTTTTTTCTTTTTATCCTGGGGGGGTATCTTGAATCTCTTTTAGGGGTTTCCCTCTCTTCTCTAATCTCGTTCTGACCAGCTCTAAAAAAGAGGGGGATGAAGATCTAGAAGTGGGTTTATTAGAGCGTTTCGGTGAATGACTAGATGAATGTTTGGGTGAGCGTCTAGGCAATTGAGAGTAAGATTCCTTCCTCTCTTGAAAATACAGAGGAAGATGTTGTGGTAGATGTTGTGGTAGATGTTAAATATGTAAATGCCTACAGAAACACTCATGAAAGGGTAGAGCCCCTTCAAATGTCCTTGTGATGCAGAGATTCACTCCAGGTATATGAAGTCCATTTAAATCAGCAACATGATAATAGACCATAAGGGGTTAACACATATGATGAACAGCAAATGAGTCTACTGACTCTCCCCTAGTATGGGAGCAGCCTGGCAACAAACAGAGGGTTGACCCAGTAGGTTAAGTAACCTGCTAGGGACCCCTCAAATGTATAAATAGTGCACTAAAAGTGGCTGTTCCCCTGGGGTGCTTAAGAATAAGAAATAAACTTACTCAGTTCTTTCATTGGTCTGTTCCAGTTGGCGTGCTCCAGGCTTGTGAGCAATAAAGTAGCAGGATATCCTCTCTATAGGAAAGTAATCAGCGGGCACTGCTTGGACAAAAAATGGCAAGAAGGCTGGACTGTGCAAATAATATAAAAGCCTTTATTGGTACCCGGCAAACATGGATAAAAAAGGGGAGAAGGAGTCCCCCCTCAGCGCTCTGACGCGTTTCGTCCACACAGGAACTTTGTCAAAGAGTGCTTTCACTCGTGTTGCATTATCCTGATATAGAAATCAAAACAGGAAGTGACGTCACGCTACTCACTCAGTTGTCCCGCCCACATTAATCAGTGGGGAGTGTATTATGCAAGAGAGCCGACGTCACGCCCGATTGAGACTAATATATGCACCCACAATCTATCACAGAGAAAGGGAACATGTGTAAAGAGTGATGATTAAAGTAAAAAAGAAGAAAATAAATAAATGATAGGGCTCTATTGGTAAATATGCTCACCCACATGTATAAACATATGTGTAAGAACACCAAATAGCAATGTTCCTCTATCTGCAACAAATTCATGATGAATCATGACAAGTAATGTTTTTATGTTTGAAAATAATGATAATAATGGATAATATTAAAAACAAGTAAATGCTAAAGGGGACAATATATATATATATATATATATATATATATATATATATATATATATATATATATATATATATATATATATATATTGTGACAAACGCCCCTCTTTTGTAGTGCTGACGTCTGTCTGGGTTCTTCCCGACACAGTCTTCTAGGGTTATTTAATACAAAAACAGGATCATGCAAAGTATTAAGCTGCTTAACTCAGGCTTCTGCCTGCTTTATTTTCATCCAAGTAAGGTACTGCAGCTTTAACATGTGTAGGTTAGAGGTACTCAGATACTTTCATTCAGCAGTTCACTCATTTCATTGTTACAGTATTTCCCACACTGTTATTTCAAGTAAAAAGAAACTAAACTATATAAACAAAATCCTATCCCTTTCAGGGATCTAACTACACATCAAAATCAGTCTCTCTAACAGCTGCTGGCCAACTAAACTGGTTCCCCAGCTTAAAACAATGCTCTCTCATTTAGGGTCACAAGATACAGCACAGTCTTTTAGCAACAGCAGTAACCATTTGTTTGTCTTATCTGTTTGGGGTGTCCAGGCAAATCCTCTGGTACTGTGATACGTGGAGAGGCCGTCAACCTCGATACTGGATGCAGGAGAGTAGCGACACCCCCAGCCCCCAGGCTCCAAGGAGAGAGAGTGAAATGCAAAACCTCTCTGCTCTAAATACCTGTGCATGTGATTAGAAGAGCAGGTGAGGGAGAACTAGAGCCATTGTAATCTGTGCTCTGGATTTTCCATCCAGCTGCCTGAGTTAATGGGAAGCTGTGGAACGGATCATTTTTAGCTATTCCTGCACTTTCTGCTCTAAAATGGGGCAGAAAGCTGCCTAACATCTTTGGACTATGTCACAATATATATATATATATATATATATATATAGAAAAAATATATAAATAAATAACCATAAAAAATGAAAATAATAAAAATCATATATGTGAAAAACGATAATGGTAGTAAACAATATATGCATTATAACAAATGAAAAATGAAAAAATGAAATAATATATCTGTATACATTTAAAAAACATGTACACAAACATAAATGATGAATAATACATATATAAATAAATAACACACATATGTCTCTAAATACCTTAAAGGAACCTATACACATGATATGTAAATGAAAGGTAATAATAATCTTATTAATTATGACTACTGGAGTATCCCAATGGGTGATAATCAATCAAAGGAATCACAAAATATCTACAAAAGATATGAAAATAATGCAAGATGTTGAAACAACCTTTGAAAACTAGCTCTATGCAAAAGCTCTATATAAAAAAGCTCTGAAGAAAGCTCTAGAAAAGTCCTGAAGAGAGTTCTAATTAGAATCTTTCCCAAAAATATTTTTTTTTAAATATTTTTTAAAACAGACTTTAGAAAATAACATTTGAAGAGATGCAGCATAAGGACGCCCTGTTTCATTTGAATTGAGAGCTCCTTTGACCGCATGTTGTGGGTTCATAGCAACAGCTTCCAAATGCGAATTCCACGCCTGGAATCAACTCCAGACCTTTTACCTGCTTAATTGATGCTGAAATAACGAAGGAATAGCCCACACCTGTCCATGAAACAGCTTTTGAGTCAATTGTCCAATTACTTTTGGTCCCTTGAAAAAGAGGGGGCTACATATAAAAGAGATATAATTCCTAAACCCTTCCTCCAATTTGGATGAGAATACCCTCAAATTAAAGCTGATAGACTGCACTTTAAGCCCATATTCATTATTTAACTGTAACTTGAATTTATTTTGGTACACAGCCTAGATAACAAAACTTGTATCAGTATCCAATTATTTCCGGCCCTAACTGTATACCAGACTTAATGTGTCCTGAAATTTCCAATCCCACAGAAAAGTGGTATATACTGGGATGTAGAAACAAAATGTTGAGATAGAATATGCTCTTGGTGTTGCCCCATAAAAGGATTAGCAATCCTAAATGGAAATGTCAAGAACAGAAAGAGAGGGTTGGTTTTGGAGCTTATGTAACAGTTTCTATAGATCAATAATTTAAAGGTCATAATATAATATGATATAGAAAAATAAAAAAACGGAAATTTTGTCTGTGTTATTCTCATGTGCTGTAGTCCAGTGATGAGGATTATGTGTGTTGAGCACTCTGGCGCTCTCCTATTGGCTTACGGCACTTTGGCCAAAGAGTTAAACTAAAAGACCATTTTATTCAAAAGATATATATATGTATATATATATATATATATATATATATATATATATATATATATATATATAGGCACTGTAATGTGTATTTGTGTCAATGGATGTAGCACTGGTCTCTGTCTGTGTTTCATGTTCTGTCTCTGGTTTTAAATATATATTGCCATGCTCAGTAGCACTCCTCTTTGACACTTATACGCATATATATGTAGCGGTCATGTAAAATGGCTACAGTCATCTCTCCTGCTGACAGTAAGGCCTGGTAAGTTGTGGGCATGCCAGCAGTAATTATGGAGGTTTGCCCTCACACCCTGGTGGGGTGCCCTGTGTATGGATGGGAGTGGTCACATGCTCTGACTCCATGGTTAGTGATGTCAGAGGTGTGTCAGGCCCGAGAGGGGACTGCCAAAACACTATCACGTCACGGTCCTAGAAATGGGCGGTAGAGAGGTTAAGAAACCTGACGCGAGTCACTATTTTTAGGGGGTACTAATGCATTACGCGGGTTCGTGGCTGCTGGTCGGGGCGGGCTTAGCGGAATGTACTATAGACATTTTGTTATACACCATGGAAATTTGTATGTGAAGTTAACCCAATTATGTGTTGTATTTCAGTGCTTCCTGGAAAAGGGTATACAAATTTAGGTCCCAGCGAGGACGATGGGATTCAGCAGGAGGAGAATGTAGCGGTCATGTAAAATGGCTACAGTCATCTCTCCTGCTGACAGTAAGGCCTGGTAAGTTGTGGGCATGCAAGCAGTAATTATGGAGGTTTGCCCTCACACCCTGGTGGGGTGCCCTGTGTATGGATGGGAGTGGTCACATGCTCTGACTCCATGGTTAGTGATGTCAGAGGTGTGTCAGCTTCCAGAGTGTACATAAGGCACAGCACTGTTTCTAAAAGTAGTTCTAGTACAAGTTCAGCTAAGAAGAGGAGGAGTTCAAGTTCTAGTCCTAGCCTGAGTTACTGGAAAGTTCTGGTTATGTTATAGTAACTGAAGAGGAGACTGTGTCCAGGGACCTGGCACAGGGCAGTGATCCCTGCGGGGATAGGGAATCCCTATCTAAGGAGAGATACACCTTTTAAAGGGAGGCACGGACTGAACATGAGTGGCTAGATATCTACTGCGTGGGGCAGCTAGCCCACTCAGGCAATAAAGATGTTCTCAATCACAAACCCTCTCGTGTACATGTGTGGAGTGAATGTACAGAGAGGAGCACCACGGAGGAGTTCCTCAACAGGACCATCCCCATGCGGACGCAGGGACCCTGATGAGGTGGAGGCGCTGCACTGGAACTAGGTGAGACTCAGCACGCTACCTCAGCTGCCTGTCTGGACGGGTCCTCCCCACACACCATCATGCGGGAGACTCAGGAGTCCTGTTGCCAACAGGTGCACCACCAGACACTACCACACTGTAATGGGGGCCGGTTAGACCACAGGGGCCAATGTGAGATTGGGTGGGTCAGGTTGGTTCAGAAACACCGAGCTGCTGAGATCAGATCTGTCAACAGGACAGGCTCTAGCTAGGCACACTGGGAAACAGGGAGAGTGTCTGCTGCCACTCTGTGCTGCGTAGGGACGGACCTAGGGGTGGTCAGGGGGCTGACGGGATATTGTCAGTTCGCAGGGACGACCTAGGGGCCTGAAAGGAGTGAGGGGTCTGGAGCCAGGCTATAGCTGACCGAGTCACTTTGAGGCAGTGCTAGTTGGTAGGATGCCAGAAGGGATAGCCTGTTAACATGGTCAGGAATCCTGGAGAGGGTCTGCGCTAGGCTGACCAAGAGAGGTAGACGCCCCAAGTACTGCATGGCAGAGCCAGAGTACTCTAGCCCATTCCAGACACTTACCATAGGGAGCACAGACTGGGAGGAAGGAGTCACAGCAGACACTGAGAGAGTGAGCTTATCCTGAGGTAGTGCAACATGAGTCCAGCCTAGATCAGGTACACAAGTGGTGGTGCATCTGAGCAATCTTTATTGTACTGGTGTGGAGGCTGCCCCGCAGAGCGGAGCCCCATGTACGATAACTGTTACGAGAGAATGGAGGATCCGCGTGGTGCGGAGAACACAAAATGGCGACCAGAGGCTGATGGGGAAGGCACCCGTGGCGTGCGCCCCACTGAAGAGCAAACTGTCGCTGAGTTGTCTTTAACCAATCTGCTCTGGAGTGGAGCGAAGGCCGTGGCTGCCCTGTTTTTATCCTGTCTGGGACACCGAGGGGCCACCCTTGAAGATTGTGAGGAAATTGTGATAATTGGGGGAGAACCCCGCGAGGAGAGCAAACAAACTGACTTTTTGGGCTTAAAAGCCAACCAAAATGGCGGTTCCCGCTTGCTAGGGAAACCGCATGGGCCAGTTGCAGAGAAAATGGCTGATACAGAACTTGCAAAGAGCTGGCCGGGAATGGCGCGAACAGCAGAGCCCCGCCCTGATGGGGGGCATGGCGCGAAAGCTATGGCTGCGCCTTCATGGACAGTGACTCACTCGGCCCCTGTGCTGAGTCAACCGCTTAGTCTATGGGACCCTCCCCTGATTTCCACCAGGGGGAGTGACTTTCAACTATGGCCTGTGGGAATGCACCCACTGGGCCCAGGGACTGATATCCAGACGGCGCCACTACAAGAAGTAGTTCCGGCCGCGGAGGTAACGTGCAAAAAGGAGGGATATTTTGCACGAAAAGCAGCAGCTAGGAAAAGGCGGGAACTAGCCGCAGCCCAAGAATCCCACTCTGATGAGGAAATTGGCGCGAAAACGCAGACCGCGCCCACCAGGACTGAGAAAGGCGCGGCCTTAATTAAGGGGCATGATATTCCACTGTGGGATCCGCCCATAATTGCAACCCCTGGGGGCGGGTTCCAGCTATGTCAGCGGAAGGAGAAGCCGAAGCAGGAAGTGTCTGGCCCAGAAGCTTCTACCGGTCAGTTGCGAGGAACCACTGACCTGGAGAGACCCATACTGAAAGTGGTCCCTACTAAAAGAATGGCCTGCCCTCCCGCTGTGGGAACTATGGTCTCCACACAGCCCTACTCGGTACCCGGCGGGGTACTGGTGGTCAGGGTGGCTAACACCGATACGGTGGTCGGGCTCTGCCTACAATGCGGGCTGCCCGGAGGCACTGTCAATACGGTGGCACGTTGCCCACATTGCGGGACATTATATTTGTGGCCCATGCCCACATTCATACCTATCCAACCTGCTGACCCCCCGGGGGACACGGTTAAACGCTCCGCCGAGTCCCCTGGCGCACTGTGGATAAACCGTGCGAGTCCCGGAGAAAGGGGACTGGAGTCGACCAAGTCGACTGGGTCAGTATCGACCGAGGCGGTCGGGTCGCTCCCCGACCGCGCAGAGAAAAGACTTTCACCACGCTCGGTGACCCCGAGATCCGGGAAGGGAGATTACTCAGATGAGGACCTCCGTGAACTAGCGGTGGTGAAATCGGGATCCAAGAGGGACCCAGGACGGACGACACCCCGTGGGGTGAGCAGCAGTCTGGAAAACAGGGCGTCCCCCGCAGATCGGCGAGCCGAGAGACGGAGTCCCGCCGTCCCAGGACCGGGCGGCGACGGGAGAGAGACGCCAACGCCCCTGCGGACTGGTAAGAGAAGCAGCCCCATCACTTACCTTGTCCCGGCAGACAGCGCAGCGGAGGAAGGGCCGTGCCAGGCCCGAGGCGCACGTGGAGAGACGGCATCACTTCCGGTGAAGACGACGGCGGAGCTTCCGGATGTCGTCATCGAAGAAGAGATCCCGAATGGGGATCCGACCCGAGATGGCGGCGTTTCCGGTTCCGGGGAGGACATCACTTCCGGTGGCGACAGCGGAACCGCTGGGAACAACGCAGCGACGCTTCGGCGATCGGGGGAAGGTCCCCGATCACCTCCAAGGCCCAGAAGTTGGATGGGCGATCCGAGGACTGAGGAGGGTGAGATGTCCTCATTGGACCAGTCTACGGACAGCCAGGAATGGGTTGTAACCCCGTGGGGTCCTATCACTCGCCCCTATGCCCCATCCCCTGGCCTAGATAAAGCCCCTGCCCCTGTCACCTGTTCCACGGGATCCCCGCCTAGCCTGGAACTTATGGACATACCTTTGGGGGGGGGAGGAGAGATGGACTGGGGAGAGACAGCGCAGTGGCGCTACGGAGGGCGATTCTCGGGGAGGGGGAGAGTTGAGAGTGGCCGCGGTAGGCCGGTGGTTGCCCCCTGCAGTTCCTGAACCAGTGAAAAAGGCCCCGGGATCTTATAGGTGGTCTGTACCGCGATCTGAACGGTCGTCGGGGGTATTTTCCCTGGAAGATGATAGGGAGTCAGGGGGGTCACATAAATTCAGAGAGCACCGTTGGTGGGCCCCACTATTCGAAGGGTACTCCGCATGGATGGACCGCACTCGGTTCCTCATCCGGCGAGAAGATGTAGTGGATTACTGGTGGGCTGCGGGAGAGTTCACACCTGAGCAAAGGGATAGAGAGTTGCAGGAGCGGTGGCTGCAGATTGAGCATAGGGAGATAGAACCCATGGGTCCTAGCATCCTATCAGACCCCGTGGACCCTGATGAGCCCCTATCATGGGTGTTACCTGGGAGGGCCGGTAAGGCTGACCTGACCAGGATAAGTAGGGCCGAGCGGACCATAATGGCTCGTTATAAATCATCCCAAGGGTTGGAGTACCCGTATGTCCCTGAGCCTCTTATGGATGAAATAGAGGAAAACAGAGGGAGGTGGCTAAGGGAGGCCATTGAAATGCATTTAGTTGGAAGAGGAAGTGCAGTGGTAGGGAAGAAGGCCGAGGAGCGGATAGAGCACTTAGTGCGCATATGGGGCATAGGAAGGAACATTTACAAACATAGGGTGACATATAGGCCCGAGAGGGGACTGCCTAAACACTATCACGTCACGGTCCTAGACATGGGCGGTAGAGAGGTTAAGAAACCTGACGCGAGTCACTATTTTTAGGGGGTACTAATGCATTACGCGGGTTCGTGGCTGCTGGTCGGGGCGGGCTTGGCGGAATGTACTATAGACATTTTGTTATATACCATGGAAATTTGTATGTGAAGTTAACCCAATTATGTGTTGTATTTCAGTGCTTCCTGGAAAAGGGTATACAAATTTAGGTCCCAGCGAGGTCGATGGGATTCACCAGGGGGAGAATGTAGCGGTCATGTAAAATGGCTACAGTCATCTCTCCTGCTGACAGTAAGGCCTGGTAAGTTGTGGGCATGCCAGCAGTAATTATGGAGGTTTGCCCTCACACCCTGGTGGGGTGCCCTGTGTATGGATGGGAGTGGTCACATGCTCCGACTCCATGGTTAGTGATGTCAGAGGTGTGTCAGCTTCCAGAGTGTACATAAGGCACAGCACTGTTTCTAAAAGTAGTTCTAGTACAAGTTCAGCTAAGAAGAGGAGGAGTTCAAGTTCTAGTCCTAGCCTGAGTTACTGGAAAGTTCTGGTTATGTTATAGTAACTGAAGAGGAGACTGTGTCCAGGGACCTGGCACAGGGCAGTGATCCCTGCGGGGATAGGGAATCCATAGGGATAGCTAGATAGCTAAGGAGAGATACACCTTTTAAAGGGAGGCACGGACTGAACATGAGTGGCTAGATATCTACTGCGTGGGGCAGCTAGCCCACTCAGGCAATAAAGATGTTCTCAATCACAAACCCTCTCGTGTACATGTGTGGAGTGAATGTACAGAGAGGAGCACCACGGAGGAGTTCCTCAACAGGACCATCCCCATGCGGACGCAGGGACCCTGATGAGGTGGAGGCGCTGCACTGGAACTAGGTGAGACTCAGCACACTACCTCAGCTGCCTGTCTGGACGGGTCCTCCCCACACACCATCATGCGGGAGACTCAGGAGTCCTGTTGCCAACAGGTGCACCACCAGACACTACCACACTGTAATGGGGGCCGGTTAGACCACAGGGGCCAATGTGAGATTAGGTGGGTCAGGCCGGTTCAGAAACACCGAGCTGCTGAGATCAGATCTGTCAACAGGACAGGCTCTAGCTAGGCACACTGGGAAACAGGGAGAGTGTCTGCTGCCACTCTGTGCTGCGTAGGGACGGACCTAGGGGTGGTCAGGGGGCTGACGGGATATTGTCAGTTCGCAGGGACGACCTAGGGGCCTGAAAGGAGTGAGGGGTCTGGAGCCGGGCTATAGCTGACCGAGTCACTTTGAGGCAGTGCTAGTTGGTAGGATGCCAGAAGGGATAGCCTGTTAACATGGTCAGGAATCCTGGAGAGGGTCTGCGCTAGGCTGACCAAGAGAGGTAGACGCCCCAAGTACTGCATGGCAGAGCCAGAGTACTCTAGCCCATTCCAGACACTTACCATAGGGAGCACAGACTGGGAGGAAGGAGTCACAGCAGACACTGAGAGAGTGAGCCTATCCTGAGGTAGTGCAACATGAGTCCAGCCTAGATCAGGTACACAAGTGGTGGTGCATCTGAGCAATCTTTATTGTACTGGTGTGGAGGCTGCCCCGCAGAGCGGAGCCCCATGTACGATAACTGTTACGAGAGAATGGAGGATCCGCGTGGTGCGGAGAACACAAAATGGCGACCAGAGGCTGATGGGGAAGGCACCCGTGGCGTGCGCCCCACTGAAGAGCAAACTGTCGCTGAGTTGTCTTTAACCAATCTGCTCTGGAGTGGAGCGAAGGCCGTGGCTGCCCTGTTTTTATCCTGTCTGGGACACCGAGGGGCCACCCTTGAAGATTGTGAGGAAATTGTGATAATTGGGGGAGAACCCCGCGAGGAGAGCAAACAAACTGACTTTTTGGGCTTAAAAGCCAACCAAAATGGCGGTTCCCGCTTGCTAGGGAAACCGCATGGGCCAGTTGCAGAGAAAATGGCTGATACAGAACTTGCAAAGAGCTGGCCGGGAATGGCGCGAACAGCAGAGCCCCGCCCTGATGGGGGGCATGGCGCGAAAGCTATAGCTGCGCCTTCATGGACAGTGACTCACTCGGCCCCTGTGCTGAGTCAACCGCTTAGTCTATGGGACCCTCCCCTGATTTCCACCAGGGGGAGTGACTTTCAACTATGGCCTGTGGGAATGCACCCACTGGGCCCAGGGACTGATATCCAGACGGCGCCACTACAAGAAGTAGTTCCGGCCGCGGAGGTAACGTGCAAAAAGGAGGGATATTTTGCACGAAACGCAGCAGCTAGGAAAAGGCGGGAACTAGCCGCAGCCCAAGAATCCCACTCTGATGAGGAAATTGGCGCGAAAACGCAGACCGCGCCCACCAGGACTGAGAAAGGCGCGGCCTTAATTAAGGGGCATGATATTCCCCTGTGGGATCCGCCCATAATTGCAACCCCTGGAGGCGGGTTCCAGCTATGTCAGCGGAAGGAGGAGCCGAAGCAGGAAGTGTCTGGCCCAGAAGCTTCTACCGGTCAGTTGCGAGGAACCACTGACCTGGAGAGACCCATACTGAAAGTGGTCCCTACTAAAAGAATGGCCTGCCCTCCCGCTGTGGGAACTATGGTCTCCACACAGCCCTACTCGGTACCCGGCGGGGTACTGGTGGTCAGGGTGGCTAACACCGAGACGGTGGTCGGGCTATGCCTACAATGCGGGCTGCCCGGAGGCACTGTCAATACGGTGGCACGTTGCCCACATTGCGGGACATTATATTTGTGGCCCATGCCCACATTCATACCTATCCAACCTGCTGACCCCCCGGGGGACACGGTTAAACGCTCCGCCGAGTCCCCTGGCGCACTGTGGATAAACCGTGCGAGTCCCGGAGAAAGGGGACTGGAGTCGACCAAGTCGACTGGGTCAGTATCGACCGAGGCGGTCGGGTCGCTCCCCGACCACGCAGAGAAAAGACTTTCACCACGCTCGGTGACCCCGAGATCCGGGAAGGGAGATTACTCAGATGAGGACCTCCGTGAACTAGCGGTGGTGAAATCGGGATCCAAGAGGGACCCAGGACGGACGACACCCCGTGGGGTGAGCGGCAGTCTGGAAAACAGGGCGTCCCCCGCAGATCGGCGAGCCGAGAGACGGAGTCCCGCCGTCCCAGGACCGGGCGGCGACGGGAGAGAGACGCCAACGCCCCTGCGGACTGGTAAGAGAAGCAGCCCCATCACTTACCTTGTCCCGGCAGACAGCGCAGCGGAGGAAGGGCCGTGCCAGGCCCGAGGCGCACGTGGAGAGACGGCATCACTTCCGGTGAAGACGACGGCGGAGCTTCCGGATGTCGTCATCGAAGAAGAGATCCCGAATGGGGATCCGACCCGAGATGGCGGCGTTTCCGGTTCCGGGGAGGACATCACTTCCGGTGGCGACAGCGGAACCGCTGGGAACAACGCAGCGACGCTTCGGCGATCGGGGGAAGGTCCCCGATCACCTCCAAGGCCCAGAAGTTGGATGGGCGATCCGAGGACTGAGGAGGGTGAGATGTCCTCATTGGACCAGTCTACGGACAGCCAGGAACGGGTTGTAACCCCGTGGGGTCCTATCACTCGCCCCTATGCCCCATCCCCTGGCCTAGATAAAGCCCCTGCCCCTGTCACCTGTTCCACGGGATCCCCGCCTAGCCTGGAACTTATGGACATACCTTTGGGGGGGGGAGGAGAGATGGACTGGGGAGAGACAGCGCAGTGGCGCTACGGAGGGCGATTCTCGGGGAGGGGGAGAGTTGAGAGTGGCCGCGGTAGGCCGGTGGTTGCCCCCTGCAGTTCCTGAACCAGTGAAAAAGGCCCCGGGATCTTATAGGTGGTCTGTACCGCGATCTGAACGGTCGTCGGGGGTATTTTCCCTGGAAGATGATAGGGAGTCAGGGGGGTCACATAAATTCAGAGAGCACCGTTGGTGGGCCCCACTATTCGAAGGGTACTCCGCATGGATGGACGGCACTCGGTTCCTCATCCGGCGAGAAGATGTAGTGGATTACTGGTGGGCTGCGGGAGAGTTCACACCTGAGCAAAGGGATAGAGAGTTGCAGGAGCGGTGGCTGCAGATTGAGCATAGGGAGATAGAACCCATGGGTCCTAGCATCCTATCAGACCCCGTGGACCCTGATGAGCCCCTATCATGGGTGTTACCTGGGAGGGCCGATAAGGCTGACCTGACCAGGATAAGTAGGGCCGAGCGGACCATAATGGCTCGTTATAAATCATCCCAAGGGTTGGAGTACCCGTATGTCCCTGAGCCTCTTATGGATGAAATAGAGGAAAACAGAGGGAGGTGGCTAAGGGAGGCCATTGAAATGCATTTAGTCGGAAGAGGAAGTGCAGTGGTAGGGAAGAAGGCCGAGGAGCGGATAGAGCACTTAGTGCGCATATGGGGCATAGGAAGGAACATTTACAAACATAGGGTGACATATAGGCCCGAGAGGGGACTGCCTAAACACTATCACGTCACGGTCCTAGACATGGGCGGTAGAGAGGTTAAGAAACCTGACGCGAGTCACTATTTTTAGGGGGTACTAATGCATTACGCGGGTTCGTGGCTGCTGGTCGGGGCGGGCTTGGCGGAATATACTATAGACATTTTGTTATATACCATGGAAATTTGTATGTGAAGTTAACCCAATTATGTGTTGTATTTCAGTGCTTCCTGGAAAAGGGTATACAAATTTAGGTCCCAGCGAGGTCGATGGGATTCACCAGGGGGAGAATGTAGCGGTCATGTAAAATGGCTACAGTCATCTCTCCTGCTGACAGTAAGGCCTGGTAAGTTGTGGGCATGCCAGCAGTAATTATGGAGGTTTGCCCTCACACCCTGGTGGGGTGCCCTGTGTATGGATGGGAGTGGTCACATGCTCTGACTCCATGGTTAGTGATGTCAGAGGTGTGTCAGCTTCCAGAGTGTACATAAGGCACAGCACTGTTTCTAAAAGTAGTTCTAGTACAAGTTCAGCTAAGAAGAGGAGGAGTTCAAGTTCTAGTCCTAGCCTGAGTTACTGGAAAGTTCTGGTTATGTTATAGTAACTGAAGAGGAGACTGTGTCCAGGGACCTGGCACAGGGCAGTGATCCCTGCGGGGATAGGGAATCCCTATCTAAGGAGAGATACACCTTTTAAAGAGAGGCACGGACTGAACATGAGTGGCTAGATATCTACTGCGTGGGGCAGCTAGCTCACTCAGGCAATAAAGATGTTCTCAATCACAAACCCTCTCGTGTACATGTGTGGAGTGAATGTACAGAGAGGAGCACCACGGAGGAGTTCCTCAACAGGACCATCCCCATGCGGACGCAGGGACCCTGATGAGGTGGAGGCGCTGCACTGGAACTAGGTGAGACTCAGCACACTACCTCAGCTGCCTGTCTGGACGGGTCCTCCCCACACACCATCATGCGGGAGACTCAGGAGTCCTGTTGCCAACAGGTGCACCACCAGACACTACCACACTGTAATGGGGGCCGGTTAGACCACAGGGGCCAATGTGAGATTGGGTGGGTCAGGCCGGTTCAGAAACACCGTTACATATATATATGTTGTGGTTATTTTGGGGGTTCAATATGAGCTTATAGGGGTTCTGTATGTTCTCCTATTGGTGCCTGGAGTGTGGACTGTACAAGGAGCCGATGTGATGACAGCTGTTTATTCTCCTCCTTGTGCTGCGTTCGTCCCCTGGGCTGGTAACTCAAGGGGTGTCCTGCATCGTCCGAGGATAGATGTAGTGTAGCTGCTGGCTTCCTTCTATTCCGCGATCCATCCTCCATTGGCACCAGAAGTGACATCGTAAAACACTTTGTCAACTCCAACCAGCGGGGATATCCCCTGTGTTGCGAGTGTCTTACTCCTTGGTACTGTAGGAGCTGACCCGTTGTTGATAAAATCATCAGGTTCAAATAGTATAAGATTTGCTGGCTGTGTGGTTCAGTAATTAACCAAGCAGGAACCAGCTAATCCTATAGCAATCCAACGCTTTTCAGCACGTACTGTGCCTTCATCAGGGATATAATCCAGCAATGCTAAGACCCCT
This sequence comes from Ascaphus truei, assembly GCF_040206685.1. NCBI lineage: Eukaryota > Metazoa > Chordata > Amphibia > Anura > Ascaphidae > Ascaphus > Ascaphus truei. The sequence continues at coordinate 33,278,303 of NC_134485.1, read as the reverse complement.
GTTTATGTACGCCCTGGAGAAGTTCTAAGTGTAATCAGCACCTGTGTGTGATTGCTAAACTATCAATAATTCTATTGAAACTACTGTAACCAGTATGCTTACTTAATGACTACAGTTTTTATATAAATAATAATGTTGATTTTCGTTTTTAAATAGCTCTTTGTAAATTAAACCTCTTGTGTGCCTTAGTAGTCTGAATGGCATGATATATGTTTGGAGCCTGGTTACTCTAGTCCTACATCTATGATACACTGGCGACACACTTTATTCGAGCTCGGCTAGTCCCACGAATTCGGGTATACCCGGGTATATTGAGGTTTGTGACTGTTTTCTGCCCGAGTGCATTGAGGTATTTTCCAGGCAGGGATTGAAGCATTTTATTCCCGCTGGCTGCAATACTGCACAGTATATATATATATATACTGCATTACAATTCATGAATTTATGCCATCTGGTAGACATTAAATCCTAATCCTAAATCCTAATCATTATCATTTAACAGATCAGCCGCCAATCAGCCAGGCATGAACCCAGGCTGGGAAGGCAAACGCAACGGGGCTTGTCAGAGGTGAGGAGCGGCGCATTCCAGGTATCTGCCAGGTAAATACTGGGTTTTTGCTCGAATAAAGTGTGTCGGTGCAGTATTTAACTTGCTATTTCTGACTGCACAAGCAGTGCGGTCCAGAGGTGTGATGGAAAAGGGGCACCCAATGCAAGTTCATCTTCCTACTGACATCTTGTCTCTATGTAGTAATTGATATATTATTATATAAAAAGTATGACCAATAACTGAAAGGCTAACAGATCTAATTCCTCATTTAGGCCCCCAGGTTGCGTAGTTTATAATTTGAAAATCCAATACGATTCACGCTGTCTCAATTTAAGAAACCTGCCACCCCTGGTTGAGCCCATTTTAATACTCTCAATTCCTATTACTTTTAGTTCCACAGGACTGCAGTTGTGCTTATGAGTGAAGTGCCTTGCTACACCATGCCTCATGAAACCTTTGATAATGTTTCTACATTGTTCTAAAAACATCTCTCGTAGTGTCCTTTAAGTACGGCCTATGTATTGCAGGCCACAGCTACACTCAAGTATGTAAACTACATGTGTAGTTTTGCAATTGATAAAATGCTTCAATCGTAATGTTTCTTTGGTAACCATAGACCTGAATTCCACAACCTTATTTCCAATATGTTTGCAAGTAAGGCATCTATTCCGACCCACATTTGTAATTGCCTGCATGGCAGCTGGGGAGCCATGAACCCTCTGTGGGGTTGGATTCAATCCTGGATTTGTGTATTTTTGGTAGCACACTTAGTGCTAGTACATTTTTTCGTTATCTTTTTCGCACACGCTCCTCTTCTTGGGCCTGCCACGTTCCTGACTCCTCCTCCCAGTCCCTACAGGCCATTCCCCTTACTGCCCCTTCTGTCTCCTCCTCTTCTTTCCCTGACCTATCCCTGCTGTCTCCCACTTCTCTCTCTGCTCCTCCCCTCTCTCCTATGTGTGTGTCTCCCTTTATAATCCCTGTCTGTCCTCTCCTTCCTTGCTCTGCATAGTTCCTGTTTCCCTTTGTGTGCTGACCTATGCTGTGCTCCCTCTGTGTCCGTGCTGTATCCTGCTCCTGTGTTTACTTTGGATTTTCCTGGCTTTGACCCCTGCTTGTCCTGGACTACCTTGCTCTCGGTACCCCTTTGCACCTTGCTACGAACACTACCTTGCTTACCTCTGGAATCCTTGGACCTGGATTTGTACCCTGACGACTATTCTCTCTGGACCCCTGGACATTGGCACATGGACACAACCATTCTTATGCTTACACCATCAGACGTTGCAAGTATCATTAACCACTCTCTCTACAGGCCCAGCAACGCTGTACCACACTCCGGGCTTGCTCCCACTGCTGTGGGTGTGTTGTGTAATACCGTTCCCACCTTAGTACTGGGGTCTTGCCAGGTCTGCGGGCATACAGGCGTGACATTATGCAGAGCCCAACAAATGCAGACCCCCCTGAGGTGGGTACCGGTATTGCCATAGAAATTTCCATAGAGGCCTTGCAATTTGTTAGTAATCAGTTATCTACTGTCTCCCAGCAATTGGCCAAGTTCTCCCCTCAGGAGACCCCATTGCTCGCACGCCACCGGTGGCCACAACCTACGCCGACCCTGGGCCCCGGATTCCCTCTCCGAATCGCTACGATTGGGACCCCCTCGTCTGCCGTGGTTTCTTAAACGAATGTGAGGTGCAGTTTGAGATGTCCCCCTCCCTGTTTCCCACTGGTCGTGCTAAAGTAGCATATGTCTACGCCTTGCTCACCGGAGATGCTCTCGTCAGGGCCTGCCCCTATGGGAGCGCAGAAGTGAAGTAACGCAAGATTTCTTTCTCTTCAGATGCGAGTTTCAACTTGTATTTGATACTCCTGCCCGGCGCGAGACAGCCGCCTTCTCTCTTTTTCACATTTTACAGGCCCGAAGATCAGCTGCCAAATACGCCATCAAGATCTGCACGCTGGCCGCTGAAGTCTAATGGAATGATTAGGCACTCGCCGCCGCGTTCTGGCACAAACTCTCAGATACGTTGAAAGACGACCTAGCGACTCATGCCCGGCCTTCCTCCATGGAGGAGTTGATTACCCTGAGCGTACGCATGGATCAGCGTACTCAGGAGTGACGGCACGAAAGGCACTGTTCTCGCTCTCCTTCTTCTGTTGTTTCTCACAGGTCGCCTACAACACCTCTCCTGGCACTGGAGTCTCCGGAACCGATGCAGGTCGGCAGTCAGCAACTTCGGGCCAAGGAGAGAGCACGGCGTCGCCTGAATAGACTTTGCTTCTACTGTGCTTCTCCGGAACATCGTCTCCAGAATTGTCCCCTGAAGCCAGGAAACGGGCACACCCAGTAAAGGTAGAGGGGCTTCTACTGGGTACTGTCTCTCCTTGCCCCTCTCCTTCCGAAGGTCTCCCAAAGAAGTTTCTGCTTCCTGCCACGTTGGAGGGTCCGAACCTTTTCGTGAAGGTTGAAGCTTTCCACGATTCGGGATCTGGTGGTAACTTCCTGGACCAGAAGTTCGCGTCGGAGAACCAAATCCCCATAGTCAGAAGGAAGACCCCCATTGGCCTTGAGACCATTGACGGCCGACCACTCCAGCCGGCATTTATCATTTGGGAGTCTATTCCTCTTACATTGACCTTGGCTGATGGTCATAAGGAGGTAATCATCTTCGATATTTTTCAATCTCCTACAGTGCAAATTATTTTAGGATTGCCTTGGCTTTAACTCCACAATCCATGCATTGACTGGACCGGTACTCTGCCTCTCCAGTGGCCTTCGTCCGCAGACGCCGTTCCTGTGGAGTCTCCTGTTGCGGTGCTTGCCGGTCTGGATTCCATTTCTTCCAATCTATTGACCCTGCCTACATGTATCATGAGTACCTGGATGTGTTCAGCAAGGTACGAGCGGATATTCTTCCTCCGCATCGTCCGTACGATTGTCCTATCGATCTCATTCCTGGGACCATCCTGCCGAAGTCTAAGTCATACCCACTCTCCGTTCCGGAGACCGAGGCCATGACGTACTACATTCAGGAAAATTTGGAGAAGGAATTCATCTGCAACTCTACCTCCCCTGCCGGGGCTGGCTTCTTCTTTGTGAAGAAGAAGGATGGATCACTTAGACCGTGCATTGACTTCCGCGGACTCAATAAGATCATGGTGAAGAACCGGTATCCTCTTATGCTTTTCTCAGAACTTTTCGATCGTCTCCAGGGGGCCTCTATCTTCTCATCGCTCGACTTAAGAGGTGCCTATAATCTCATTCGCATAAGGGAGGGGGACGAGTGGAAAACTGCATTTAACACACGTTCTGGACATTATGAATATCTTGTTATGCCCTTTGGTTTATGTAACGCTGCTGCCGTTTTTCAAGAGCTCATGAACGACATCTTCCGCGATGTATTGGGAACATTTGTCGTAGTCTACCTAGACGACATTCTTATTTTTTCTAAAATTCTGGAGGAACACATTCAACATACCAAACTAGTGCTTCCTAGACTCCGTTCTAAGCGCCTATAAGCCAAGATGGAGACGTGTTTGTTCCACCAGTCCTCTACTGCCTTCTTAGGCTATATCATCTCAGCCAAGGCTTCTCCATGGATCCAGAGAAATTGAAAGCCGTTCTCGATTGGCCGCTGCCTAATTCACTCAAGGCTGTGCAGCGTTTTCTCGGCTTTGCCAACTATTACAGGAATTTCATCAAAAAAAATTCTTCTATTGCTCTTCCCATCACCGCATTGACCAAGTAGGGCGCCGATATTTCTTCCTGGTCTCCAGAGGCTATTCTTGCTTTTGAGGTTCTCAAGAAGGCTTTCGTTTCTGCACCCATCCTTCGTCATCTGGATACCTCCCTCCCCTTCACTATGGAGATCGACGCCTCGGACGTAGGAGCCGGCGCAGTCCTTTCCCAGCGGACTTCTCCCCAAGAGAAACTTCCCCCCTTGGGTTTTTTTCACGGAAATTTTCATCTGCCGAAAGGAATTATGATGTTGGTAATCGTGAACTTTTGGCCATAAAACTGGCTCTTCAAGAATGGAGACACCTTTTGGAGGGTTCCAAAGAACCAGTTGCTATTCTCACTGACCACAAAAATTTGTTAGATATTGAAGGGGCTCGTCGTCTGGGATCACGCCAAGCTCGCTGGTCACTCTTCTTTTCCTGCTTTAACTACACCATCTCATATATTCCTGGTACCAAAAATGTCAAAGTGGATGCTCTCTCTCGTCAAATCGCCATCGAAACCGAAGCTAATGAAACTACGGAGCCGATTCTTCCTGCCAAATGTATCATTTCCGCTAACAACTTCGATGTGTTGGACGAAATCAACAAAGCTCAAGCTCACATTCCCAGCAGGTTCAGGGTACCAGAAGGACGCCTATACGCAGCTTCACACTTTCGCCATAAAGTTTTACTTTGGGGTCATTCTTCTAGAGCAGTCGGTCATCCAGGCTTCAAAAGGACAGCAGATCTCATTAAACGGACTTTTTGGTGGCCAAAGATGAACCAGGACATTCTCGACTTTACCACAGCCTGTCCTGTATGTGCCCAGCGTAAGACACTCCATCACAAACCTTCTGGACTTCTCTTGCCTCTCCCCATTCTGGAACAACCTTGGAAACATATTTTGATGGATATCATTGTTGAACTGCCCATTTCCAAAGGGATGAACACCATTCTGGTCGTAGTAGACAGGTTCTCTAAACAAGCACACTTTATTCCCCTCAAGGATCTTCCTAACTCTGCCACTTTGGCTGATGTCTTCTCCAAAGAAATTTTCAGGTTACATGGCGTTCTCTCTGACCGTGGATCACAGTTCATCTCGAAATTCTGGCGGCATTTTCCCAAAGACTCGGTATTTCTCTCTTGTTTACCTCAGGATACCATCCTTAAACCAATGGTCAAACAGAAAGGATGAATCAAACTCTTGAACAATATCTAAGATGCTTCATATCGGACTCACAAAACAACTGGGTGTACCTTTTGCCATGGGCCGAATTTGCTATAAATTCTCTTAAAAACGAGTCTACTCCGGAGTCTCCCTTTTTTATTAACTTCGGTTTCCACCCCAGTACCCTCCCTCTCTCGCCTTCCCTTCGGGCGTTCCTGCGGCCGACTCTCATGTTGCCAATCTACAAGAATCTTGGAAAAGGATCCTCAAGACTTTACAAAATGCGTTTGCCAAATAAAAGACCAAGGCAGATCGTCATCGTCAATCTGGCCTTCTTTCAAACCTGGCTACCGGGTGTGGTTATCCTCAAAGAATATCAGGCTTAAAACACCTTTACCCAAACTATCTCCAAGATTCCTAGGCCCATTCAAAGTATTGGAGAAAATTAATCCTCTGGCTTACCGTCTCGACCTGCCTCCTACTATGAAGATCCCGTCCGTGTTCCACGCTTCCCTTCTTAAACCCTTTGTACCTAGTCCTCATTTTCCTGTCCCCTCTCGGAAACCCAATCCAGTCTCCACCCTAGGACAACAGGAGTATGAAGTCCAATCACTCATCGATTCCCACTGGTCAAAAAACAAACTCCAATTCCTGGTCCACTGGAAGGGCTATGGTCCGGAAGAACGTTCGTGGGTACCAGCATGTCACATCCATACCCCAAGACTACTCCTTCAATTCCACCATAAGTTCCCGCTCAAGCCTTGGTTGGATCGCTCGGAGATCGATCCTCAAGGGGGGGATACTGTGACGATTCAGGGGATTCCTTCTCCTTCTTTCTCTCTCTCTGTCCCATCGCCTTCCAATCCCTCTACCTTTTCCTACTCCTGTCCCACTCTGTCTACCTCTCTCTCTACCCCACTGCCTCAGCGCATGCCCCGCAGGTCTCGCGCGCCCGCGCGGTCCCCGAGCCCTTGCAGTGACGCTCCAGCTCCCAGACACCCGCTATGCCCGTGGCCAATACCTCACCTTCCCTGGCGGCTCCGTCCGCTCCTCTGCCTCCCTCCATTGGGGTACCCATGGTGTGGCACTCCGCGCGCCTGGTGACGTGGCCTGTGCACGCGCTCCTTCAGCTTGCAGAGGGCGCATGCACACGCTCCTCCTCTGGGCTCTGTCGCCCTTCTGGTTCCTCCTCCCGGTTCCTGCGGGCCATCTCCCTGTCTCAGCCTGTGCGCGCACACACTCAGCTTACAGAGGGCGCGCGCACACGCTCCTCTTCTTGGGCCTGCCACATTCCTGACTCCTCCTCCCAGTCCCTACAGGCCATTCCCCTGACTGCCCCTTCTGTCTCCTCCTCTTCTCTCCCTGACCTTTCCCTGTTGTCTCCCACTTCTCTCTCTGCTCCTCCCCTCTCTCCTATTGGTGTGTCTCCCTTTTTAATCCCTGTCTGTCCTCTCCTTCCTTGCTCTGCATAGTTCCTGTTTCCCTGTGTGTGCTGACCTATGCTGTGCTCCCTCTGTGTCCCTGCTGTATCCTGCTCCTGTGTTTACTTTGGATTTCCCTGGCTTTGACCCCTGCTTGTCCTGGACTACCCTGCTCTCTGTACCCCTTTGAACCTTGCTACGAACACTACATTGCTTACCTCTGGCATCCTTGGACCTGGCTTTTTACCCTGACGACTCTTCTCTCTGGACCCCTGGACATTGGCACACGGACACAACCATTCTTACGCTTACACCATCAGACGTTGCAAGTATCATTAACCACTCTCTCTACAGGCCCAGCAACGCTATACCACACTCCGGGCTTGCTCCCACTGCTGTGGGGGTGTGGTGTAATACCGTTCCCACCTCAGTACTGGGGTCTTGCCAGGTATGCGGGCATACAGGCGTGACAATTTCAAAGTCTGAAACTTTTGTACAATTACATCATAACATTAAAAATTGACCATGCGTTATATTAGTTTTCCATTGATTTAAGTGATTGTTCTTAGACTCTAGGTAGTTTTTGCATCCAAAGGTTTGAAAAATGTTTTTGTAACGATACCTTTATTCTCACCATAGAGAATGAGATCCAAATAGTCTATAGATCTTGCATCATGTTTGACTGTAAAAATAAGATTTATTTCATTGGTATTCAGGAATAAAATAAATTTGTTTAAAAGTTCCTCGCCACCCTTCCAAATAAAAATCAGATCGCCTATGAATCTCCTATAAAACATGATGTTCTCCAAAAATGGATGGTTATTCCAAAGGTTACACTCTTCCCAGAAGTCCATAAATAAATTTGCTAATTTGCCCAAAGCAGTTCCACACACTTGTAGATAAAAACGTCCTTCAAAGTTTAAATAGTAATGCTTTAAAATAAATCTAATACAATTTAAAATAAATTCAATTTGTTTTGGACTCATGAGTAAATCTTTTTCCAAAAAATGAGTTACAGCTGTTATACCCTTTTCATGCTCTATACAGGTATAAAGGGAGGAAACATTGGCAGTTAACCATATATTATAGTCATCATCCCATACAAAATCTTGGACCAGTGCCAATAGGTGCCCTGTATCTCTTAGATGTGATTTCAGGCCTTTTATATTCTTTTGCAAAAATGAGTCTATATATGGATGTGGATGTGATTGAATTTATGCCTGAGACAATTGGTTTGCCCGGTGGATCCTTCTTACTCTTACAGTATGTATTTTAGGTACATAGTAGAAGATATGTGTCCTAGGATGGGGGATATAAAGAAAAAGTTAGTCCGATTTATTAAGAATATCGTTATCTATTCTTTTTTTCAATAACTTCTTAAGTGATTCTTGATATCCAAAAATTGGATCCGCACTGAGTGTTTGATATGATATTGAGTATCCCAACAGTCACTTAGCTCCTTCATTTATCTGTTCTATCTTGTACAGTACTACCACAACTCCACCCTTGTCCGCCTTCCTTATAATTAAACTATGATTATTTCTAATGTTAGTTTTTCTATTTTGGTAAGGTTAGGAACCATTTCAGTTTTATTTTTGCAGAGTTTCTTAAAATCTTTAAAAACGAGTTGATAAAAAACTTCAATATGATGTCCCTTGGACTGTGTTGGATAGAATGTAGATTTAGGTTAAACGTTAGTATGTCATATATTTGTTCTAAGGTCTGTCTCAACAAGATTTGTTTCCTCTGTTTCCAAACCTTCAATTTTCTAATAGTTCTTTCATTTCTTGTAAATAATTTTGTTCCATCTGGTTGAATCCTTCATAATATATTGGTATCGTATCTGCGCCCATGTTCGTAATAAAATGCTGTTTTAATGTAAGCTTCATAGTGAACCTATGTAGGTTTATAAACAAATCACAGAGAACTGGTCCACTGGTAGTGCAAATGACAAACTTTTCACCAAAATACCCATTTGTGTACTGCTAAGAATCTGTGGGGATAGATTAAAAATACTCTTTGCTTTATCTACTTTCAGTTGCCTAGCTTGTTCCTTTTGTTGAACCGCTTTGCCCCCTCTTGTCAGGATCGGGACCAAACCTGAGACTGAGAGTGGCCAAGTCAGGGGTGGACCCCCGGTATGGTAAACCGCATAGGTGTCAGGCTGACACATGCGCTTTCTAAACCGGAAAACTCTTTTTGCCTGTTCTGCAAACTCCGGGAAAATCGGGGATTATGGGTTAAATGTTCCCACAGAGGGGTTTGGGATGCATGTTAGAGATAAGACTGTGAACCCTATAAACATGTCTGCCTGGCTATCCCCGGTGTGATTCATGACTTATCCAAGCTTTGTTCAAGAACAGCGGCATTGGTTCCAGAACGCAAGGGGTTAAACCCATGGTTACCAAGGATTTGCCCCTACTTCAGGAATTCGTTAGCCCTGGGGACTCCCAAACGAATCCCAACGAACTAGGATGAACTTCTTGCATTTGTCGGAAATATTAGGTTGGCAACTTGCGACCTAGCCAAAAGCCAGAGACCCAGTTTCTACAGCTTTCGTTCAGTGGACAATTTATTTTGTTTCCCCATCCCAGCAAGTGTTTATTAAGTTTATTCTGAGCTTGTCATGTGTTTGTCTATTAAGGAAATGAAAGAAAATTTATTTTGCCCGCCTTGTTATGCTCAATCAAGAATCCCAAAAATATTAATGTGTTAATATGTACTGGTCCACCGTGACACGAGTCTCAAAGTTTGTCTCCAAATGTTGGTGCTAATTCTCTCAAAGAATGGGCGTTTCATTGCACTTTTCTTCCGGGTTTCACAGAAAACCAATCAAACCTTAGAACAGTATTTGCGCTATTTCGTATCAGACACCCAAGACGACTAGACGGACCTTCTCCCCTGGTCTGAATTCGCCCATAATTCTCTAAGGAACTAATCCACACGTGAGTCGCCATTCTTTGTCAACTATAGATTCCACCCATCATTACTCCCTGTCACCTCATCTTCTTCTAGGGTACCAGCGGCGGTAATAGGATTCTGTCCTTACAAGAGTCGAGGAGGATGATTCAAGAGAACCTGAAAAACGCAACATCCAGACAAAAGCTCCAGGCGGATCATCACCATCATGAAGTTCCAGAATTCAAACCAGGAGACGGGGTGTGGTTATCGTCAATGAACATCAGACTCAAGGCGTCTACACTCAAGTTGGCACCAAGATTTCTGGATCATTACCCAATCGGGTAAAGAATCAACACTGTTGCATATCGCCTCCAACTCCCCTCTTCTATGAGGATACCCCCGGTTTCCATGTCTCTCTTTTGAAGCACATCTTCCAGAGTTCTCGCTTTCCGGATTCTTCTTCCACACTGCCGGCTCCAGTAATCGTACGAGGACAAGAAGAGTATGAGGTACAGTCCATTATCGATTCAAGATTATCAAGAGGAGCCATCCAGTATTTGGTTCACTGAAAAGGATTTGGACCAGAAGAATGGTCCTGGATACCCCACCACCAAATGCAAGCTCCCAATCTGATAAGGCGGTTTCATCAGAAGTTCCCCCTCAAGGCATGCTGGACTCGCATGGAGGTCACTCCAGAAGGGGGGGGGGTAATGTGAGGATTCAGGAATCGTGCTGCCTACAAATACATCTGTTCACATGCGGGACTACCTCCAGAAAAACATCCGCAAGCCGCTCAGCATGCACACACAGGTAACTTCACCAGGTACTGCGGAGGTAGGTCCCACCTCCATATTGCATCGTGTGTCAACAGCACGCGGCTCATGCACGTGACGCGTGTGCAGCGCGCCCATGCTCCGTGGCAACACTGATCACATTACACACTCCCACCTGTCTCCTGCACTGCTCTAACCAATCATGGCTTCCGCTGAGGCTGCGCCTGCCCTCTGCCCCCTGTATCATTGGCTTCTCAGGCATATATATGCTCAGCAGTGCCACTGGCACTTTGGCTGGGCATAGATCCATGTATCGTTGTGTTTCACCTCTCCTTTGCCTTTGCAGTCTCGTCTTGCCTTGTCTTGCTGTATCTTGCTTCGTGTACTGGCCCGGCCTAAGGGCCTGAGTACCACCAGACTCAAGGTGCCATGCTATCAGGGCAGCACCATTCTGAAGTCCTGGGACATTGGACTTCAACAACTATGCTGTGTGAAGAGCTGCTGCAGCATGCCCAATAAATGTACTTGTTCACCATACCTCTGCCTGGGTGTCAGGTCCTGGGCAGGAGGGGTAGGGAGTGCTGTGGTGGGAGCTGACATCCTGCATCCCGGAAGTCCATCACTGCTGGAGGTGCTGAACCAATGAGCAAGAACCCAGAGAACACCCAAAAGCCTGTCCTGTTGCCCCTTACCATCGCAGCTATTCAGCTCTCCTGAACCAGCAGGTATGCCTCAACACCATGCTAAGACAGTAATGCAGTCCTTCTCCCAGAGGGGGGGACATGGGTTACATACCATTATAGAAAGGGACAATCAACATAGTAGTCATCTTTACATTACAGTTTAAACGTCATAATTCCCATGATTCCTGTTTTTTGTCTGCTTTCAGAAAATATGAGTTGCGTCTGAGTGTATTGCTGTTTAGATTCTGTAATTACGGGAGAAAATAGTGATGTTTTAAATCTTTTTTCTTTAACAATATATAAACCACACATTGACAATAAAGTTGACATCATAGTTTGTATCCTTTTCACCTTTGACCTTATAACAGGCTATTGTAAGAACAGGATATGCAGTATTTTTGTAGCCCGGTAATCAAAGTCTTGTTCTGCCTATAAAAGGCATTTTTTCAGTAAGTTAACAGTTCAATTGACGTCTAGTTGAGGAGGCTGTTTCCTTCCTGTCATGTTGGGAAAGGAAAGATGTAATTACAGGCTTGCCCATTAATTAAATTTTAGGAAGGGAAAGGCTAATTAAATATAAATGTGACAAAAATATTATCTCATTTTAAAAGGTTAGTTAGAGAAATGTAGCTTTGTGATTTTATGAAGCTGGCACTGTAATAATTGTTTGACAAATATCTAAGCAATGGGAAAAGGAGGTTTTGATTTTCAGTCTGCTCTTGGTAGATAAGGTAAATTACAGGGTGTAGGTTTTGCATTATTAATTTATCATGTTGGAAAAAATAGAGATTTGAATACTAACTGTTCATAAATTTTATCAAAATATATTTTTCTGTATTTGTGAATAGGCTACCAACTCTTTATCTAATTTCCCTTTCCTATCTTTAACACATTTTTTTCCCTCCCTCTAGGATTTTGTCAAAACTTAATTCCTTCAAAATTTAAAAAAATTGCGAAGCTTTAAACATGTTTGTGCTTGTAGCTATTTATTTAAACCATTCTTAATGGCTTTAAATACTGTAGCAAAAAGTCATAACTTTACATTAACGCCACCAATATGGTTTAGAAGACACATATTTTACATGATATATATTAGGGGTCTGAAATTTTTTAGAAGAAGCAGTTGTTACCACTGAGGAAGAAGTTCATAAGCGGCTTGAAAAAATTAAAGTAAATAAGGCACCTGGCCTGGATGGCATACATTCAAGAGTTCTCAAGGAGTTAAGCTCAGTAATAGCCAAACCATTATATTTAATTTTCAAGGACTCCATTTCCACAGGCTCAGTACCACAAGATTGGCGTAAAGCAGATGTGGTGCTATATTTAAAAAGAAAGCTAGATCCCAATCGGGGAATTACAGACCTGTAAGCCTGACTTCAATAGTGGGGAAACTACTTGAAGGTTTAATACGGGATAATATTCAGGAATACATAATGGAAAACAAAATTATTAGAAAAAGGCAGCATGGATTTATGAAGGATATATCATGCCAAACTAACCTTATTTGTTTCTTTGAGGAGCTAAGTAGGAATTTAGACCAGGGTAATGCAGTTGATGTGGTCAACTTAGATTAGGAAAGGCTTTTCATACGGTTTCACACAAGAGGTTGGTGTACAAAATAAAGAAAATTGGACACAGTAATAATATGTACACCTGGATTGAAAACTGGTTAAAGGACAGAAAACAGAGAGTTGTCATAAATGGAACTTTTTCAGGTTGGGCTTAAGTCGTGAGTGGAGTACCTCAGGGATCGGTACTGGGACCCCTGCTTTCAAACTTGTTTATTAATGACCTTGAGGTTGGCATCGAGAGCAAAGTCTCCATCTTTGCTGATGATACTAAATTGTGTAGGGGTGCTAGAATCAGAGCAGGACGTAATTTCTCTTCAGAAGGACTTGGAGAGACTGGAAACGTGGGAAGGTAAATGGCAGATGAGGTTTAATACAGATAAATGTAAGGTTATGCATTTGGGATGCAAGAATAAAAAGGCGACTTACAAATTAAATGGGAATAAATTGGGGGAATCCTTGATTGAGAAGGATTTAGGAATGCTTGTAGACAGCAGGCTTTGCAATAGTGCCCAAAGTCATGCAGTAGCTGCAAAGGCAAACAAGATCTTACAGTATCTTGCATTAAACAGGCAATGAATGTAAGGGAAGTAAACATAATTATGCCCCTTTACAGAGCATTAGTAAGACCACACCTTGAATATGGAGTATAATTTTGGGCTCCAATCTTAAGAAAATACATTATGGAACTAGAGAGAGTGCAGAGAAGAGCCACCAAATTAATAAAGGGGGTGGACAATCTAACTTATGAGGAGAGGCTAGCTAAATTAGATTTACTGTATTTACATTAGAAATGAGGTGTCTAAGAGGGGATATGATAACTATATACAAATACATTTGGGGACAGTACAAGGAGCTTTCAAAATAACTATTTATCCCAAGGAAAGTACAAAGGACTCAGGGTCATTCCTTAAGGTTGGAGGAAAGGAGATTTCACCAGCAACAAAGGAAAGGGTTCTTTACAGTAATCGCAGTTAAAATGTGGAATTCATTACCCATGGAGACTGTGATGGCAGATTCAATAGATTTGTTCAAAAACAGTGTGGATATCTTTTTAGAAAGGAAAGGTATACAGGCATACCCCGTTTAAGGACACTCACTTTAAGTACACTCGCGAGTAAGTACATATCGCCCAATAGGCAAACGGCAGCTCACGCATGCGCCTGTCATCACGTTCTGAACAGAAATACCAGCTCCCTACCTGTACCGAAGCTGTGCGCAAGCGGGGAGACTTTAGAGCCTATTACAAATGCATTATTTACATCTGTTATGCACGTGTATAACGATTGCAGGACAGCTCATGCATCGAGAAGTGGGAAAAGGGAGTGCTTCACTTTAAGTACATTTTCGCTTTACATACATGCTCCGGTCCCATTGCGTACGTTAATGCAGGGTATGCCTGTACAGGGATATACCAAATAAGTATACATGGGAAAGATGCTGATAGAGGGATTAATCTGATTGCCAATTGTTGGAGTCAGGAAGGAATTTATTTTTCCCCTTATGAGATACCCTTGGGTGATATGACTGGGTTTTTTTGTTTGCCTTCCCCTAGATCAATAAGTAAGTATAGATATAGGATAAAGTATCTGTTGTCTAAATTTAGCATAGGTTGAACTTGATGGACGTACGTCTTTTTTCAACCTCATCTACTATGTAACTATGTAACTATGTAACACTACCATTAATGTGATACCTTACATTAAACCTGCTGCATTATTTCACAGTAGTACTAATGAGAACAAGAATTAAGGAGATTAGGGAGCACCCACAGTATATAACATGTTATTGTATGTATGTACAGTATGTATGTCTTTATTTATATAGTGCCATCCAGCTACATTTTATTTATAAAATATTTTACCAGGAAGTAATATATTGAGAGTTACCTCTCGTTTTCATGTATGTCCTGGGCATAGAGTTAAAATGACAAATAATACATGTTTACAAATACATAGTTTCATAAGGGAACAGGGTATATATTATATAGAAGACATTGCGTGCACAGTTAAAGATAATGTATATTATGGGCGTATGTAAAAGTTACAGACCAGATTAAACTGTGAGACAGCTTTGGTTTTGAAAGAACTTAAACTGGTGGTGGATGTGAGAATCTTCGGTAGGTTGTTCCAGTTTTGGGGTGCACCGTAAGAGAAGGAGGAGCGTCCGGATTCTTTGCTGAGCATTGGGACCATGAACATTCTTTTGGAGTCAGATCTCAAATGATAAGTGCTGCATGTGGTAGGGGTGTGGAGCTTGTTCAGATAGACGGGTAGCTTGCCAAGAAAGTATTTGAAGGCAAGATAGGAAAGGTGAACTTTGTGCCTAGACTGAAGTGATGACCAATCTAGTTATTTGAGCATTTCACAGTGATGTGGGTTGTAGTTGTATTGGAGAACAAAACAGCATATTGAATTGTAGAGGGTGTCACGTTTGCAAAGGTGGGTTTGGGGTGCCGAGCCATATACTATGTCTCCATAGTCGCTAATTGGCATTAGCATCTGCTGTGCAATACACTTTCTGACCAGCAGGCTTAGGGAGGATTTGTTCCTATAAAGTACACATAGTTTGGCATAGGTTTTGGATGTCAGGGTATAAATGTGCATCCCGTATGTTAAGCGCTAATAACGCAGTAATATGCGTGACATATTATTATAACACATAATGGGAATAAGGTCTTCAGATATAAAACAATAGGACAAGGAGTCCCTGCCCCAAGAGCCTGGCAGCTGGACAAAACAGTTGCTGCTGGGCCCTGGCTCTCCTCAGCTGCAGGCTCTTCCTTACTCTGTCCCATGCCGAGCTTCTCATGCTGGCAGGTGCCGGGCCTTTCTGACATTGGTGCATGCCAGAAGTAAGCTGGGCTTTGCTTCCAGCGCATGCGGGCATGAGAGGCCCGGTGTGGGCCAGCATCAGAAGCTCAGTGTGGGATAGCACCTGTCCACCTCGCCTGCCCGCCATCTCGTCTGTCTTTCCAGTGCCTCCAAGAACCGATAGTAGGGTTCAAGTGACTTATGCTACTATCTCCCGTGCATGCTTGCTACTTTGCGATTGTATTCCTGATTATCCACATACTCCTGCCATAATCAAGACGAGCATTGATTAATGGTTCGTATACAGCTGATGCTATGCTAAGGCTATCACCTTAAAACCAAGACTATATTTTCTTGCACAGTACCGGGACATTGTACCTTCCTACCACCATTTTTCAGGACTTCTATTGACCAAGATTCCATGCTTATAGATATTATCAGACCTGTTTTCCTGTTTGGTCTTCTGAGTATTGCCCTTTTGCGACTATTCAATTTTTTCAAGCAGCATGTTTCCTTTAGTACCGCTACATCTTGCAGACACTGATTATCTTTGTTACATAGTTTAGATACAGTACATAGATTCATTGCTATATTGTATCTTGTATGGTTCTGTGGATTTAGACCCTATCTCTATCACATCGGTTAGAAGTTTTTTTCCTGCACTAGCATTTGCTCTGCTTCAATAGTTTGCTTGCTTACTTAGTTTGTGGTTCTGATATAATTTCTTCATGATCTTTGATTATTGTCAGTCGTGCACTGTCCTATATACAACCATCCATATTTCATGAGGGGACCATGTGATACCTCACTGTGACTTATGGTTTTCCGTTGGTTTAATTGTTATTATACTATCTCTGGTCTGAGTGAGGTTCTCTATTGACTTTAGCATATTTACATTACGGTTTTGCAGTCAGTACTGATATTACATCTACTGTATGGCTTCATTAGAACATGTTTGAGGCTGACTCTATCACTCCCGTTGGAGTGTGACAATACAGTATGATATTTTTATATTTCGTTATTTTCATTTATTGTCTAGCACACTGCTTGTATTTCCTTGGTTGTTTACTGTGCATAAGGGTTTCTGTTTGTTATTTGTAACCTTTCCTGTTTGGGTTTGTTATCTGGAACTTCACCTGTTTGGGGATTTCTCATGGTGTTATCATGCTTTCTACTATTGGGAGGATGTTTTATTTGGAGAGTTCAAGAGAAGTACCACTGACCCTTTGTCTGGTGGAATGGGCAGAAGAAGGGGCTAATCCCGTACCATTGCCCCCCTGAATTGATTTTTTTATCTGTACTCCCACTCTCCATTTTTCTTTTCCCTGTCATTCCCTTCCCCTTTTTTTCCCTTTTGTTTATTCCCATTTTTCCCTGTTTGGTAGTTTCCACTTTCCATGTTTTCTTTTCTTGTTTCTCCCATTTTTCCTTAGCACTTGGTGACACGCTCTGTCATTGTCTTCAGCAGTGTTCTGATTTATATGATGTGTATTTGTATTTTATTGCACTGTTCCCTCTTTTGATTCAGCCTGTACATTGTAAATCCCTATTGTAAGGTATTACCAGTAAAACTCTTCATTCTGTTTATACTGTGTTCCTTCTCTATTATGCGAGTGCTGGGAAAGTATGTTGTTTATAGGTCCTCTGGTTGGAACAGGTACTCAAGTGGAGGCAGGTAGTTGGGATGTAGGTTCATCTCGTTTTTGGAGTTGTTTGGTCCATACTGTTAATGGTGTTGAGGCAGGCACTCAGGTTAGAGCAGGTACTCGGGAGGAAGCAAATTAGAGGGGCCGGTTCAGGAAGGTCTTATTATTCAATCTCTAGGTCCAAACAAATGTCTTTCTCTTTTGAAAGTTGCCATCATCAAACATACCCATCCATGATGCATGCAATTACCAGCACCTGCCAATCTTGACAGGGTGTGGTGTTCTAATAAAGCAATTATTAATGCTTATGTTGTGTCTAATAGAATTCCTCCACCCTTATTGGTTTGGTGTTTCTTTGTATAATTTGTACTTGTCAATGATATACTGATAAATCTCAGATAGATTTGCACCCTTATCTGTCCGACTTGAATGGCGCAACATATCATATAGGCGTAACTGCAAGCTGGTCTTGTGGCAAAAAGTAAGTGCCATGTCACATGCCAGGTACAGCACAGTACAACAGTTGCAGTATGAAACAGATTCCGTAAATGCATAGTGTTTTTTTTAAATAAAGTGTGAAACTGCAACAGAAGATACAGTATGTACTTTACAAGGTCATTAGACAAATAGAAAGTGTACATATTAGCTTCTCTTCAAACACCTGCTTTACTGAACTGTAGCATTCACAGTATCATAGCCAAAAATATTTATTGTGCCACCTGACGAACACACACTGAACTGCAAAACTACAAATAATAATTCTGTCTGACTAGAAACAGGGTCCATGCAGGCTCAGTGCAGTCTCAGTTCTGTCTCAGTTTGATGAGGTGTACTTTGAGGCCGTGGATTAGGTGCACACCTACAGTATATGGGGTAGTTTAACAGTAAATCATGTTATCTGTATGGTTATCTGTACCTTTTATGTTATGCAGGGCTTACTATTACCACAATGTTCACATCCTCTCGACAGCAGCAATACAGTCCTTTGATCTCTGCTCCGTCCCCTGTTTGATCAGCACTGCACGGGGTCTTCAGTACTCTGCCTCCACCATGCAGTGACCAGGTAACTCACCACCATGCATTATAACAAAAGACTGGTCCATTTCAAATCCCCTTGCAAAGTTGTATTGTATTGTATGTCTTTATTTATATAACGCCATTAATGTACATAACCCTTCACAGTAGTAATACATGTGGTAATCAAATAAATAACAGATAATATAAATAACAGATCATGGGAATAAGTGCTTTAGACATTAAAGTAACATTAAGGAAGAGGAGTCCCTGCCCCGAGGAGCTTACAGTCTAATTGGTAGGTAGGGAGAACGTACAGAGACAGTAGGAGGGAGTTCTGGTAAGTGCGTCTGCAGGGGGCCAAGCTTTATGTATCCTGTGTTCAGAATATCTACATACTGTATGCTTCTTTAAGCAAGTGTGTCTTAAGGTGGGTCTTAAAGGTGAATAGAGAGGGTGCTAGTCGGGTACTGAGAGGAAGGGCATTCCAGAAGTTCTCAGCTTTCCAGTTGTGGAGCATCTAGCTGCAAGGTGTCACTCAGAATGCTCTTCAAATCCTCGCTCTTCTCCGCCACAAATGCCTCTCACAGACTTCAAAAGCAATAAAATGCTTGGCTTAAAAAATTAACTTAAAATATGTCTTTATCTGAATAGTATAGACATTTTTTCTTTTGCAAAATGTTTTAAAATGGACAATGCATTTTGAGCATTGCAGCTTCTTTTTCAAGGCACTAACGGCTGTGTACATCTCCCTCCATTAAAGTGGAGTTAATATCACACCTGCAAAAAAATTTTTTGTATACATCACATTGCAGTCATTATTTAGTGGGTGAGATATTCGGCAAAGTTCGCAATGCAGGAATTAAGGAGACCATTTTCAGGCTGGGCTAAAGTTGTAAATGGAGTACCTGAAGGATTGGTATGGAGACCCCTGCATTTTTGTTTTTTAATGACCTTGAGGTTGGCATACAGAGCAAAGTTCCAGTCTTTTCTGATGACACTGAATTATGTAAGGTAGTAGAATCAGAGCAGGATGTAATTTCTCTCCAGAAGGACTTTGAGAGACTGGAAACTTGGGCAGGTAAATGGCAGATGAGGTTTAATACAGATATATGTAAGGTTATGCATTTGGAAAACAAGATTAAACAGATGACTTACACATTTTATGGATAAAACATTGCTGAATCCTTGAAGGAAAAGGATGTAGGAGTGATTCTAGACAGCAGGCTACGCAGTAGTACCCAATGTCATGCAGTAGCTGTAAAGGCAAATATGATCTTGCCTTAAATGGGAAATGGATGGAAGGAAAGTGTGACAGGCATCTTAACCCTGTCTAAATGGCTTCAATAGAAAGTCTGTATTGATCTGATGAGTCCAGCAGGAGCTTGTTAATTAAAACTACAGACAATTAACCAGTCTCCACATGGCGCATCAGACAGGTAGAAAAGCCTCCTGCTTGAACTGTAGGGTATCGACCTAGCACATGGAAGGTGTATATAGACAGAAAGGGATCTCAGGGTACCAGCCGCTCTATTCCAGAACACAGCAGTCACTGGAACCTGCCAGAGGGTGCACCCCATGGCACAAACCAAGACACGGACTGAGGGAAAGAGCCTCTGATAACCTCATAAGACTTTGGGTCAGAGGCTGGTAAGAGACCTTGCCTTAAGCCCTTCAGATAGGGACTGGGAGAGTGAGTTAACCATTAGAAATGGCTCGGCTTTTGTTACAAAGTTATACCACAGACACAAAAGGGGTTAATACATTTTAAAATGCACTAACTACCCCCGTTGCCCACCTTAGTGGGTAGTAAAGCATTCCCATACAATTCTTAACTAACCACTAAGGTAACCAAGGGGTTAACCCATCCCGTCACTGCCCCGGGAGGCCTAACAACTCTCCCCGTGCCAACAACCCTCTACCCTAACAACAAACCTCCTCCTCTAGACTAATGCCCAAGATACCTACAGTATTAGCCAAATGTGGCTAATAGTGGTTTTGAGCATTAACAAAACAATGTACACATTTAAAAATAATAATGAACATTTAAAAACATTTTATGCATAAAACCATTGACTATCAATGTGGCTGACTAGGCCTTCTCAATGGGGTGGGGCTTCAAAAATGGAAGCCTGCAATCCCCCCAACCCCTCTCCTTCCCCCCCCCCCCCCGTTATACTGATGCCCATAAACTGTATTAGCCAAATGTGGCTAATAGTGGAATTGTGCATTAACCAAAAAATATATACACTTGAAAAAAAAATAACAAGAACATTCAAAATACATTTTAAACAAGTGTAGCCCCCTCAGTAATTTCCCCATCCAGCCTGGCACATATGTCCTGCTAAGAGCAGGCAGTGCTAGGGTTAATATTTAGCTGGTAAGATCACATCCCCTCAGCTACTAAAGTGTAGCAATTTACAGGCACAAGTCTGGAGTTGCAAGGAGAGGGAGAGGTATAGTTTGTCCCCTCCTGCTGTATGTTATAGTGTGGTTTCTGCAAAAGGCAGGAGTCTTTCCCTCACCTAGAGAAGAGCAGGTTCATTCCTCCCCTTGGGGGTGAGGACCAGAGACTGCTAAGTAAAGACTGTCTGGGATCCCAGCTCCTGGGAGGCACAGTTAAGACCTAGAAAATAGAAGTAAGCCCTTCCTGAGTGATATTCAGGCTGAAGCAGTATTTTGGGATGCAGTGTGCTAGGAGCTAGGAAGCCCAGAAGATTTGTGGTGGACTAGAGGCAAAGACTGATCCAGAAGTACTTACCTTGTATGGGAAGGGGCACCGAGGGAACTTGCACTGAAGAGAGCATTATACAGGGAACCTGTCTAATGAGGTATTGTGCTCTATATAATAATAATTGATCCTGTGCAAGCCTGGAGCTGGTGTGTGCCTGTCAATAAAATACCTGTGAGTTGCAAAAGATCCTGATGCCCTATTTCTTATCTTGTCCTCCAACCCACCAACTACCCTCCATTACAGCCAAGGCCTGAACCTGCCAACAGGAACCCTGAGATCACAGGTAGCTGACCAAGGAGCTGACACTCTAATCCCAGCTGGAGCGGAGCAGGACTTTGTTCACACATGTACACCCTATTTCCTGCTGCTGGGGGGGGGATAGGGGTGTTACACATAAAACCATTCATTGTCACGGTGGATAACTAGGCCCTCTCAATGGAGAGCATAAATAGCCACATTGGCAATAAATGGTAACATAACACAAAGCAAAAAATACATTAACTATATATATATATAAAAAAAACATTAATAGCCTCCCTTCATTAGGTTATTGGCTAACCGCTAAGGTAATGAAAAGACTAACTCCTCCCGCCACTCCCCAGCGGAGCTTAACAACCCACCCTGGGGAAAATACCTCCATCGCCCATCCGCCGCCCCACAGTAGCGGGAATAGAAAAAGAAAAACGTGGGGTGCAGACATAGATCATTAAAATAAAAGTATAAATGTAATAACACATAATAATAATAATAATATCATTCACAGAGGTATTGTGATTGATGTGTGGTTGCCAGTACAATGAGACCACAGTCCCCTATGGACACACATTTAAGTAATTGTGACCAAACATCCTATTTTAGGATCATACTTACACCCTATACAGCCCAGCTCACACGTAGTGCACCTTAGCACACATCTTTTTTTCTTCAGTAGTGGGCACTAGTCTTATTAAGCAAATGCGACTAATAGGACTTTTGCTCATTGAAAAGCATACAAATAAACATAAAACAAAATATATATTAGAATTCATTATGACATAATAAGTACTAAGGCTCCACGGGTTTTAGCAAAATAATTTATTCATAATACACAACGTTTCGGCCTCACTTAGGCCTTTGTCAAGTGACTGGTAATGAACTGACAAATACAATGTCCCATCTATATATGTGCCGTGACGTCACCGGCAACGAGGCTCTTGCGAGACTACATGGCATTTTCATTATGGATGCAGAATGATGACATCATCACCGGATGCAACGCAGCTGCGTTCCACATTTCCAATGGAGGAGGGACATTATCTGCATATTACACACATGGGGTAATCAGCGTTTGCTGTGGGGGAGCGGGGAGTTTGCTCACCTGCTTTAATTATATGGAGGGGTATACATAGATAGGACATTGTGTTTGTCAGTTCATTACCAGTCACTTGACAAAGGCCTAAGGCCTTGCCCCCGCTGCATGCTCACCAGAGCCCTCCCCGCAACGGCGCCGGGCCCGCTGCGAGGGGGGGCCGCAGCGCTCGCGCGAGAGCTACTCCTGCTCTCAATAGAATTGAGAGCAGGAACTCGCGTCGAGCGGCTAGGCACGCCCCCCGGCGGTTCAGCCAATGAGGGCGAACCTGCCGGGTCATGCATCCACCCTGCAACCTTTGCCAATGAACCTTGACCAAGGGACCTTGATACCAGTGATACCGGCCGGTGTCACATCGCTATGTGGACATGGACTCTTGCATTGTTTGAGAATGTGATGTTATCTTTGTTATGCATTGCACATATGTTCCACATAGTCTGTTATATAGTGGTATCTCCAGATACCAGACGGGGAGTGTCATGGAACAAGAACTACATTTCTGACACCCCCCCCCCCCCCCCCTCTATCCTTTGCAGCTTCTGCCTGTCAGATCTTATTCTCAGCTGCATGGAGTTTGCACACACATACTGTGCCTGTGTAACTTGCAACAATGTTGCATTTCTTGCCTCTGGGCATGAAAGCAGTGAGCTGCTACTGCAGCCCCTATGATCCTCACCAGAATGGGCTAGTCTGCCCCCCCTCCTGTTTGGTCTGTCTGTCCCAAGGCTATTCCTTTTACCCACACTGCCCCTCACTTCCTTTTCCACCCTGGAGACAGTGAGTACAGCACCCTTCTATGTAATCTCCCTCGGTGAGGCCATTTCTTTTTACCTGTTTCCAACTATAAATCACCACTACACACCATTCACAAGAACCTGTATTCTGCTGCTTTTCCCAATAAAATGGACTAAATATTATAGGACTTGGAGTGATTTAAAAAGGGAGCTAAGTTAATGCTATCTGGGGCTATTCACACATCACACGTGACCCTGGCTTCAGAATAAATACATACTAAATAAATAGTAAGCGCGACAGCGACGGAGCGATCAGCAATTTTGAAACCGGGTAAATTTGATTTTTTAGAGACAGTTGCCACATGTGACTGTCTCTAAACCAATCAAATTGCGCGGTCCGCCCCTTTTAGTGACGTCACTGGCCTTGTCGCCAGCGACGTCGCTTCAAATCAAATTATAACTTTCGTAGGTGGCGACGGGTGACGTCATCGGTCGTGTCGCCAACACCAGAACTATAAGCGTGGACTAAGCTATCAATGGGGACCTAGAAAGGCATATTGTCATAAAGAAAACAGGTGCAATCAATTCTAGCTTAAAAACATACAAAATACATTGTATAATAAAACAATATTCGTCAGCCATATATATATACATTTGTATCATAATATGTAACCGTTTCTCTTTTTGTTTTTTCTCATCCTCTCTGTCCTCTAGAAATAATCATTCATGCTAGTGGTTGTTGTTGTTACATGCTCTTCCATGCCGCAACATGTGCACATACGGTGTTGATGGTGTGGGCATGTCCATGGATGGTGGAGGAGGTGGCATTTCCAGCAATAAGGAAACCCCTGATGAGCAGAGTTGCTCTATGCAGGCACCGGGTGTTGTTGCCATGGAGGGGGCACAGATGGTCTCCAGAACCTGTTGGTGAACCCATTGATAGAGGTTGAAATCTAGGCATTCTATTTATTATAGCACTACTGTGGAGGCACATATTGATGATTCTCACTCGCTGATTGAACTGGGCTGCTTGCTAAATGCAGTGGGCTTCTTGCTCCATTCTTCTGAAGGTAAGCTCCATTCTTCTGAAGGTAAGCTCCATTTTCTGGTGGTGATCTCCATTCACCCTGCCAATATGGCCATGCTGGGCCATGATGTTCTTACATCCAGAGTGCTACATTAAATTTCCAGCAACTCTCTGGTACACCATCAGCATGGTATGATACAGGGGTGGGAACTACTGCATCTCTTGGTGTCAGTGGAGTGGCTGAATAGGCAGCAGTGGGTGCAGCTGATAAAGCTGGGAGTGCAGCTACTAGGAGAGAAGCTAGGGGGACATATACTGGGATAGTAGTTGTTGGGCAGCTACTTGGGCAGCAGCTAAGGACTAGCTACTGTGGATGCTGGGGGTGCAGCTGAAGCATCTGGATCAACACCTGGGACCTCCTCCATGACCTCTATCAGATAGAGGGTGACTGTCTTCTGTTCTTCCTCCAAGGGCTATGCAGCATCGGCACAGGTTGTGCAGTCTCAGCCACTGTCTGTCTGAATTATAGTCTTGTAAAAGAAATAATCATATCATCAAACACATTCATAACGAACGTAGGTACATGTAAGCATATTTGAATAGTTTGGCTTTGTTAAAACAGGAATTTTTGAACGTCTCTTTATTTTTCCAACATTTTAGCAGGACAAAATATAGAGGCCCTGATCCACAAACTGTTGTAACAATATAGAAGGCCTTTTCTCCCATTTATATAGTTAATCACCCTTTTGTAGAACAATGACATTTAGGGGCCTATGCTATAAGCGTTCATAAGTCACTTATCGAGCACTTTTTGGCCAAAATGCCAACTACAATTCTGTGAGCATCAATAAGTGGGCGATAAAAGAATGAATCACCAAAAATTTGAGCCTTCAAAAAAAAATTTGCTGAGTGAGCGGCGATAAGCCACTAATCGGCAGGTTCTGAAACTCGTGCAGTTATAGTAGCTGCGATTAGGTTATCGAGGCCTATCGCAGCTCTAGAATGGCGAGTTTCTCACAAAATTCTCACACCATGAAAAGTTGGTGTGAAGATGATAATGTCCTGCTGATAAGCGGCGAGACGGATTCTCTGCGGGGCTCGGACGGTAGAATGCTTGGCACTGGCGTCGCAGCAGACATGGTAGGACACAGCTCCGGTGGCGGGGTAGAGTTGGGCATGTTCCAGAAGGCACTCACCCAGGCTGTAGGGCCCAGAAGGGAACCTTCTTCCCACCCCTGTGTGGTTCACCGAATGGATCTCCATGGTAACGTCTGTTTGTGGGTAATCCGCTACCATTTGCAGGTCAGGATAAAACAGTTCATATACCATGGCTAGGTAATGATTGGTGGCGTCACCTGCAGATCCCTGAGCCAGCGCGGCCATCTTGCGCACCAACGTGTAGAGCGTCCACAGCTCTTCCATGCTCATGGTGGGATTTGGGCCAGAAGATCTTTGCTGGTGTAGGCGGCATGATTGGTACATGACAGAACTGGCAACTCCCCAATTCCTGGAGTTGTCCACCCGGATGGTTGCACAGAGGGCAAACTCCCAGCAAGAGAGTTCCATCTTTGTTCTTGATTACCAGGACTCCTCCGGTCAGCTCATAGACTTGATCAATCTCTTCCATAGTGGAGCAAGCAGCCAGCTCTGCATACACGACTGTAGCTATTGAAGTACATGTGCATCTGGCTCCTCACATCCTGTTTGCTCTGTTTAGGCACACCTAGCTCCTCCCCCTGTTGAAATTGGTAGTCCAATCCCAGAGCAGAATGAAGACGGGATTTCAGCAGTTTGCGCCGATTTCTGCAAACTGAATGCCAGCTAAGCTTGCAACTGCAGACACCATGCTGCTTCCTTGGTGTGGCGGGAATCACCATTTTGAGGTAGTTAAATGGACCATGCGGCTCCCAGTTCTCTGCAACCGCCATTTTCTAATCCACATTATAGGTATTTTCTCTGTATGGAATCATACCCTGGCAGGCAACCCCCCGTGAAGTACATTACCCTTGTGACAAACATTCTAGTTCTCTGCAATATTTCGTACTTGAAACTTGCTACTAGTCTAGTGGTAACTCCTCAAACGGAAAGTCCTGGGCAACCTTGATCTACAATCTCAGTCCCCTCTTCCTCGGTCGATACCTATCACTACTCTTACGCCACCCCGTCTGAACCCTGACACCCTAGTCTCCTTCAGGGGCTCCAGGCCCGCGGCAACTAGACATCCCCTCCAGGCACCCTATGTGCCTGCCCACAGGGTGACTTAGATCAGGACCATGTAGCTTCTTGTCCTAACCAAAACATCCTTTAGGTCAATGCAGGCTGCAGTTTTCTTGGCAGATATGATAATCCCTGTTACACCACACCTGTCTCCCTCAAGTCCTTCAGTACTGGAGCGGAAAAATGCACTTTCTTTCTATGGTTTCTTCTGCTTGTATACCTGTCCTGTGATAATGCAATCTCATCAGCGCCCTCTATTTGTAGCCCCTTTACCCCCACCCTAAGTGATATTTGGTCTACTACTAGTGTTTTGGTGTAGAATGGTGCATACCTGTGAGGTAACAGGAGGGATGAGCACTTCTGCAGTGGTGTGGGGAATCATCAGGACAAGATTTACAGGGTACCTTTGTTCAGTGGTTGCAGCACCTCCAGTCTGCGTGGATCCTCTGGATAGTAGGATGTTCCAGACTGACACCTTTCTTTATCCCAAGACAGTGAATCATGTTGGTATATGGTTCAATGGTATTTATTGCAGTGGTTAGGATCTTACACAGCAGGTATATCACTTTCCTAGCTTCCCCTAAGAAGGTCACTTCAAGGCTTGAGGATGCCCATCCAAGCTTCCTCCTTCATGGTGCTCCTCTTGATGCCCCCTTATGGGAAGTTCTTGCTCACTCCACAGAGGGAGGAAAGAGACACACCCCCTTTTGGGAGAGAGACAGTATTTATAATCTGGGCTTGGGCTTGTAACCCTGCACCATAACAGAGCAGGTCTGATGCTGACAGGTCATCACAATCCAGCATGACACCCAGTCAGTACTCCCCCAGGTCGACACTCTCTGGCTGTTGCTAGGCCTGCTCCTAGATACAGCTACTGACTAAGGCTGCAATAGCAAACAAGGCCATTATGTAGGAATTAACCCATCCACTGCCTGTACCTAACAGGGCTTACACATGTACGGCCCGGGGAAATAAGTAGCAGCCGGAGGCTAGGCTACACATAATTCTTGTATAATTTCTTCCAAGCCCGAAATTCGAACGGGATAAGGGATTTGCCTTGGGTCTGTTTAGGGTTATGGTTTATCAGCTCAAGCCATGGTTCAGATCCTCCCAAACTGCGGCTGCTCAAAATATCATCAGTACGGAGATAAATAAGGATACAATAGACACACAAGCAGCAGATTTACATACAAACTGAACATTTTAATTTAAAAAAATTGCCTTACAGGGTATTTGCACTTTCTAATTGCCTTCATAACATTGTATGGAAAATATATTTTTTGCCACCTGAGCGGAAATATTAACCTTCTTGTACTCCATTCCCTACACATTCCAGCACTAGAATACAGCAATCAAAGTGCCACATCTGTATACTTCTTTTCGAATTGTTGTACTGCACTTTGCATCACTTTCAGCTTGAAAATAATTTAGAGAAGTTGCTGTACATTACATTGTTGTGAGGAGTAGATAAGTTGCACATTGAGATCCTTGACATTGTAGAGTAAAAATGAAAGTAAGCATAATAATATATTTTAATGATCTGGAATATAAAAACCAAGAATTTGACGATATAATAATCACATGGCACACCTAGTCTAACTATTTTTCTATCTGTTGTAAAACCTCAGGATCTATTTGAGCCTTGAATTACTTTCATATTTAGAATAGCCTTATATCGATTCCAAGCATTCCCTTTCTGCATTAACCTGTACTGCCTCTCTTTGGAAGCTATTCCACGAATCCACCACCCTTTCCTTGAAATACTTTCTCACATTTCCATGAAACCTACCACTCTCCAGCTTCAGTGCATTATCTCTTGTTCTGACATGTTTCTCTCTCTCTGGAACATACTTTTCTCCTGTACATACCTTGATAAAACCTATTGTGCAGAAAAATAAGTGTAAATTCTTTAGTCAGGTTTTGAATGAGTCAACAATGTTTTCAAGTGTGATTTGTAAGAGATACTGTAGTCAACGTACAGTAAGCAAAGGTTCATAAGTAACACCCAATAAATAATAACATATACTGTACATTATATATTATAATAGTCCTAAATTGAATGTAATCTTTTTATATTCGATTTTATTTATTATATGTCGCATCCATCCAGAGCCACAAACAGAAATCATGGGGCCTGGGACAAACATTTTGAGCAGCCCCCCCCCCCGTGTCGGTGGTATTGCCCGCCACCTCCCCCCCCCCATTTCACACCTCACAAGCCCCCTCTTCCCATGTATTTCTTTCCCTTCCGTCTCACCCTCCCGTCTCGCATGTATTTCTCTTCCCTGTCACAGCTTTGAGCACAGCCAGGGTTAAGGTGCATACCCAGAAAACCACCCACAGACAGCTGTTTCGACCTTAATGGGTCTCATCAGTGTGGGGTTGATTAACTGGGTATGCAAAGAAGCTATGGGATAGGCTATACCATAATACTGAGTTAAGTTATGGTGAGTAAAAAAAGTGACAAAAACCCTCCACAGGAAAGCAAATATGCAAATACAACTGTATGCTCATCTGCATGTCTTAGGCAGGTCTGCAACCCCACCTTTCACCACTATCACCCAGCATACAGCACTTCCACTGCAGCAAGGGGACCATGCAGCAAGCTTAAGCCTATAGGGAACCATGTTAAAAATGGTTTTTGAAGCAAACAGTGGCACTGTGTGCTCATTTGCATGTCATTTCCCAGAATCCCTTACTGCAGTGGAAGTGCTGTATGCTGGGTGATAATGGTGAAAGGTGGGGTTGCAGACCTGCCTAAGACATGCAGATGAGCATACAGTTGAATATATATTATATATATATATATATATATATATATATATATTATATATATATATATATATATATATATATATAATATATATATATAACCCTCCAGAGGAAAGCAAATATGCAAATACAACTGTATGCTCATCTGCATGTCTTAGGCAGATCTGCAACCCCGCCTTTCCCCATTATATATATATATATATATATATATATATATACACATACACACACACACATATATATATAATGTGTGTGTGTGTGTGTGTATATATATATATATATATATATATATATATATATATATATATATATTGTAAACACACAAGTGAATACCGCATCACTTCCAAAAAAAATAAATGCAATGTCAAATGAACCTACCTAAATCAGAAAAATATAACTGATATAGTTGTAACAGAAATAAAGTATAAGCTGTAGGTGGTGCTAGAGGAAAAGTATAGATATATAAACACAGAAGAAAAAGGAACCTCTAAAGTAGCACTCAGACAATAATTTGCAAAAATAAAAAGGGTACTTTAATTAAATCCAAAAGATAACAGAAATACAAACAACTGACTGATGAGCCTGCCTGTCTAAAAAATAAATTTGGTGGACACAGAAAATTAATCAAAAACACAGTATAATAAACCCAGAAAAAATAAAACTAAAAAATCAATGCCCTAAGAAAAACCTTGCTCACTGAGGGAAAGGATTGTTTCCCGCAGTGCAGCAGTACAGACCGGCCGGTCACCAAAGATGTTAATGGCTAATAGACATAGAGAATCAAAAGAAAGAAAAAAAAAAAAAAGTTTTTTTTTCCTCAGGCTGAGAAAATATACACAGAAAAAAGTATATGTGCTGTACTGATAGCAGTGAGAGTGTCAGATACACAAGGGTAAGCCTAATACAATTATATAATACTATAACAAGGAATATATGTCAAATAATACATTTAGTGACCCAAATACACAAATATAAACAGATGGGAAAAACAAAGGGAGAGATGAATGAACAAAGATACTCAGCTCCTTGAGAATGAAACACTGCAGTCATCAATCAGCACAGCACAGTCCACAAATAAAGTCCAGAATATTGGACAATGTTGATAGTCCCAAATAAGACTGAAGGCAGGCAGGGTCAGCAACAGCAAAAATTAAAATTAGCCCACTAATGCGTTTCGCCCACAAAGGCTTCCTCACGAGTGGGGAGATACCCATCAAGGTTGAAACATGTCTGTGAGTGGTCTGTACTTGCTTTGCTAGTCCCATGCTGTGCTTAAAAGCTGTGTGAATGGCGATGCATCAGATTAAATAGGCTCCATGTGATATTACAAGCAAAAGGTGACACATTGTGTGCTCATTTGCATGTCATTTCCCAGAATCCCTTGCTGCAGTGGAAACACTGTATGCTAGGTGATAATGGTTGAAAGGCACGGTTGCAGAGTGTCTAAGACATGTGAATGTGCTCACATGTGATATTCTTTATTGGCTATATGCTAACGGTGGTGGTTTTCTGTCGCCTTTTTCACCCACCATAACTTAAAAAAAAATATATATACTGTGGCGACAATCTTTATTGAAACTTTTGCCCGTCTTGTCCCGCGGGTCTTTTCGGGCTGGTGCCGAACGTGGCTGCGCGCCAGCCCATCCTAGCCGCATCTTCCCCTCCCCCTTCCCTTCCCCTCGCGACCCCTGCTTGTTCCGCCACGCTCCACACTCCAAAAAGTAAAATACCCCCTTACCTGCAGCCTTCTTTGGGGATGCCTGGCGTCTTCGGGATGCCTGGCGTCTTCGGGGATGCCTGGCGTCCTCAGGATGCCTGGCGCACGTGACCGGCGCCCAGCTGACGAGCGGCACGCCGCAAAAAAAAAAGATAGCCGCGTCTGCCCGCACATTGCGATGGCGGCCGAGTTAGAATAAACTCTGCCGCCACTGTATATATATATTTATAATTCACTTCCATGCAGCCCCAACAGAGCAACTGTATACTTATATAACATTTTTGCAATTCTCTAATACAGAGATGTCCATGACATTTATTTTTATGATTTGATTAATCGTAACATCACTAAAATATTTGCTAGGCTTTGTTTGACTTGGAAAGGACTGCACTTTATGGAAATAAATATTTTTTCAAGTGCAAAACGTTTTGTCCCTGCAAAGGATTTTTCATCTTTCCCGACAAGTCTCTTAGAGAAATGCTTACAATAGTTTTCAAACTAAATTATATATAAACCAAATAAATGTTTAATCAAGTTTCTTTACAATGTAGCAACATGTTCATTGTTCACTGTTTCATTTCCTGAATTGCACATGAACTTGAATGGATGTTTTTTTTGTGAACTAATTCATTACAATTAGCTGAAAAGCAGGGTTGTATAGTGTTCTTTTTAAACCAAGAATAGTCCTACCCTATTATTATTTCTACAGCTTTTGTTGATTTTGAGAAATGTAAAAAAAAATTGTACCATAAACTCAAACTATTAAAATGTATTCAATAGAGCATAAACTAGATTTAAAAAAAAAAAGAATGCAAAGAAACATGTACTAATATTAAAAATGTTGTTACAAAATCACTGTGTCAACATTGCATTTCTAACACTGGTTAGATGTTTTTGTTTGGACAATGGAAGTCGGGGTGTGGATTGGACAATTGGAGGGGTGATTATAGGTTAAGACAGTGTCTTTCAAATTCTGCACATTGCAGTGAAATACGACATAGTCATGTGTATACCATAACTCCATATTAAACCAATAATTAGAATTAATGACAAATAAATATTGTAGAAATATTGCTCCAGCAGAAAAGAGATAATGTTTGATTTAAATAACATCCAAATATGTAATCCTTTAAAATTGATGGTTATGTAAAATATTTGTTAATTTCTGAATTGCAAATTGCCAAAAACATCAGTGTTAAACATGAATGAACACTGAATTGAAAGCAACTAAAGCTTATAATATTGTTTTTAGATGATGAAGTGAAGAGGACTCACAGGTTCTCACAGTCACAGTTTTTCACACAATTCATGCAGAACTTGGCTTACGTACTTACACTCATTATGCTTTACGAGGACTGACCCCTTTTAAGATGATCAACTGTGGCTGATTCCCATGGGAAAAAAAAAAAGATACAAATCCTGGAATATGCCGCAATGAATCTTTTTGTAGCTTCATTATTCTGGTGTGTCAATTTTATCTGGCACTATAAGTAATGAAGACACATCACCATTTACATCACCATTGGTAAATGTGCAATAGCAGTATGTTTACTTTGGCAAAGGATTCATTTTTGTTGGCCTTCACTTTGGAGAAGGGTCAAAGGATAATTAAGCTTTTAAACTAGGTGGATTACTTATCAACAATTAGACAGTATATCTTTCATCAAGTGCATGGGAAATGTGCAGCAGATCTTTACCCAATAATTTATGTTTAACAATAATGTTGATAGGTGATGTTATAACAATTTTAATTTTTATATACATGAATACCCTAAAAGCATAAAATTCCTATACGGAAATGTCTGAATATATACTTAAATTAAGAGATACAGTATTTAGTTGAATTATATCGTATTACAATGAAGATAGAGGAGAATAAATCAAATGGAGATTATAGTGGACAATAAATAAAATCATTAAGCTGAAAGCAATTAATAACTTTATTTGAGAAATGTTGTGCTTTTTGTATAATCAACGACCAGAGAAAGCTTTATAAATGAGCTTAACACTTTATCCCACACCTTTACTCTTCTAATTATACTTAATTTATGTTTAATCAGACTGACCATTTGGATTTATTTTATTTACATTGTACATGATAATAATGACTTGTCTAGAACATTTACAAATGATGTTGCATTGCTTGTGATAGAAGAGGCGATAGAAGTACTGCATTTTTGCTTTCTAGCTGAGGCAAAACCTTTGCCAGGCACCAGGAAAATAATAACACACCACTGTTTGAATTTTAGAAGAAGACATTGAGCGGACACTAGAGATTGGTGAATCATATGATGACATTCGTATTCACTGCGAATATGTTTAAAAGGTGACTCCTATATCCCAGGTGGGCTCGTATTTTAGAACGTTTTTCTCTACGTATTGTTTGAAGGTTGTATAAGGGGATATATAGCACTTGGGACTAGTAAAAGGGGATTCCTCACAACATTCACGCAAAGGGGAAATGATAGCAGTTTCAAGAGCATCCACTCACATTTTTTACTGCAAAAGCAGCCTAGGAATGTCTGTGAATTGAATTCTACAAAGACATTGCGGCTTGAATTTTGACAGATTTGCCCATTTCTAGCCAACACACCACAGCAATTGATAAAAGTAGAATCAGAGGAGATGTCAATAAAAGATGTCAGGAACGTTTGAGGTTAGGCCGGAATATATCTGCGCTTGTTTGGAGCAGGAACCCAAACAATATCAATAGACCACAGAAAAAAAGATCTACAAATATGGTATAGAAAAACCTACAGTTTCCAGTATGGGGGCAAGGTGCAAGACTCCACAGACTTACAGTAGACTTACTATGGTCTTCCACGAGAAGCCTTTAAAATGTCATCTTGCAGTTTGGAGGGTTTTTGAATTAAAATTGCAATTTCAGTTTCGGTATGCTATATGGCACAGTGAATAGTTTTGCTGATAGTTGCAACGAGGCTATTGAACGGCACAAATACTTAACAGTTAAAAATGTTTATGCACAAATATTTGTAATGTCCTGTGGCTGTTATACGGTTCGCTCTAAGATCATAAAACTTTTCTTAATAGGGTCAAACAATCTGTTACACCATACAAACCTTTTAAAACAATACAAATCACTACAATGTTGCATTCACAAGGATTTCGTTTAAAACCCCTGGTTCTTATGTGAAATGCATACTGATATATAATAATATTAGCGAGTTCCAGGGAGATGTGCACACATACTTTCTATGTTTACGTACTGCCCGGACTGTAAGTGTTACACCATGGAATGCATGTATGCTTGTCACGGCTGGTGAAACAGTTGTCCATACTGCATGTAATCACACATTTTAATGATTTCTTTTTTTACTTACTTTTTAATCCGTATAAACCAAAACTCTCTCCAACCCTACCCCCACCCTACATCATACATATTCTAATATAAAAGATCTGCTCTTGTTGAGCAATGTTAAAGATGCAATAAATGGACTATTACAGCATCTGTGAATTGAGGGCTAGAGTAATCAGTGACTGAGAAAACCATGAAATATGAAATCAATATATATTTTTAGTATTTGGGGGTGGTACTCTATAGTGAAGAACTAGAGTAGTTTGGGTGCTTAGTTTAGTAAGGAATGTTGTTGATTTCACGCAATGCTGTACTGATGCCATTGCTTTCATCCTTCTTTTGAAGGTTCAATATTTCAACACCTTCATGTAGCAAACATATCCAGCAAGAGAGAACATTAGTATTCTATCATTAAAGTTATTTCTACCTTTTCTGTAATTCTTTGCTTTGTAGATTCTGCACATAGGTGCAATAATTAAATAGAGTGCATAAACAATTTTAGCTCACACTGCTAGTGATGATAGAGTAGCAGAAGTCGTGGGTTCTAATCCTGTTGGGCCTGACACCAGTTCAACATTCCAGTCACTACGTGATTTATGCTTGTAAATTCAACGTCGTTTTTATTAACATTGGACAGCCTTTTAGGAAGTGTGTGATTCATATCTCCCATGGTCCCTCATGTGTGCTTTAGTTTGTGCTCCTCCTCCTTTATTTTCTGCTCCTCCAAATCCGTCAATCAGATTTTTACTTGAATCTGCCTTTTTGAGACTAATACATGAAAATCTGTGGCTCAAAGGAACTGGCCAATACGCATCACATTTAGGCAACAAAAAATCACCACCTCTACTAATTAATACTAATACACCGCTTTAAACTAATAAAACCTGTGCACACTATCCCCCCTCCCCAATCACAACTAAGTGGGACAGTGGCCACATTCTCCTTAACTAATTGAGGCATGATGGGGTTACGTTGATATGTATGAATAAGTGGGTGACCAACTAAGCAACACTTACACACCATACCTGTAGTGACAGAGGACAGACAGGGAACCCTCACTGGAAATAGGTGAGAGAAGGTCAATAAAAATGTGAGCTTAAGAGGTGGAAGGATATCAGGGGAAGAGGTGTGAAGGCACAGATGACATGGAGTTAGAGTGGAAGGGCAGCTACAGGAGCAGATTCTTGATCACATTACTTTTATTTTCCATTGCATGTGACCACTCTTACTATAAAAGTGTATTTTATTCCAAATGTAAGAACTTTGGAAAGGCATCTGCAAAAAGTGTACTGCAACATCCACCCAACTACAGCCATCATAGAGTGAAATGACCCAGATGCTAAAATCAATAGCAAGTTTATCAGTTCAACAAAATCATGTACAGTACTGTATTATTCCTGACTGCCATTGACTCGTGGTCAGGTCTTATGTTGTTAGAGCCATAAAACTATGTCTGCTTAAATTTCATTATACCTCACTAGGACCTCAACTTCAAGAACATCGAGGAGGGTTTGTAAAGGGTAGTAGAACATTTTTCTCAAAGGTCTCCTCCTCCACTTCTACTCTTTTATCTCCCTCTACATTCTGTCTCCTAGTTTTCTCAGGGGCTATGTTCCTGCCACTAGAGATGGTTGAAATAGTCCAAATCCGTTCCCTGGAATTCCGTGGATTGTTTTGACCAAATTCGTCATCCCCACCAAAATCAATCAGTATACTGGTTATTAAAAAAGATTTGAGCTCTACTTCTTTTTGAGTGCTCATACCTGTAAAAAGCCCTTAATCCTTTTCTGGAATAGACTTGCATATCAAATAAGCAGTCTTCTGCTTATGGCGTGGGAAGACACCATACAGTCCATTTAAAAAAAAAAATCTGTAATGTTTTCTCGCACCGAATGTGCCTTTTGGATAAACATTGCTTAATAAATATGGCCCACTTTCTCTATCCTTTATAAAATTAGAAATACTGACTCAAGTTAAATGCTTACTTTGTAAAATTACTTTATCTCTGTTTCTGCTTTATTTCCTGTGCTTCACATATACAGTACTTATTATTACTTTCTGTTTGTAGTCCTTTCAATGTGAAGTGCTGTAAAGGAGGTAATTAGGACCCAGCACCTTCCTAGGCTTGTACCCGTTCTCCTCACCTGGGGACTAGTTAATGGGCTGCGGCTTTAAAAAAGCAGTTCAAGCAACTCCCTAGCACCAGCTGTTTTCTGGACAAGGCTCATACCCTGACAGCATCCGAAAGAGATTACAGATGCTGCTGCTTACACAGGTACAGGGCTCTGTGTTGGTAAAGAGCTTTGTTCTCCAACTTGTAGTTATAGTAGTAGTTAAAGTGTTTATTAGCGCTCCAGAGGGGAGCTAGGTATTTTGTTTTGTTCTTGTTTGGGTTTTGTGCCCTGTTGATAATAATTTGAAAAACATATAATCGGGCGCTCTATATTAGCTGATTAAATGGCATACAATTTAATTAAGTGCAAGTGCCACAAATATTTAGTGAAAAAAGGTCAGTGTATACAGGTGGGACAAGAAACTTCTGAATCCATTCATGAAATGATAGAGGAAACTCTCATTGCACAGTATGCTTACAAAATTGTATTGCACAACAAAATGTAAGAAATACAATCACATTCCACAAGTGTGGTTGACGCAATGTACGGGGTCTTGTATTTTCCCAGGTATCTCTGTGGGTAGTGTGTCTGCTCCCTCAACACTATCCCATGTGATCTCGGGATTCACGTCAATTCCAGGCGGCAGCAAGGATGGTATGACACCATTCATCTCACTGTCTGGACTTCAGGGAATGTACATGCGCAGTAGAACAGGTAGCAAAGGAATTGATTCTACGTGTTTCGCTAATCGCTTCTTCAGTAATCCTACTAAATGGTGTTCTATACAACGTAATTACAGACACTACCGCTCACCTCTATAAGAACTAGCAATTGAAAGGTGTGTAGGGTTCATACGGGACTGATACATATAGCAAAAAGGGGGGGGGTAGAGAGACTACCGAAAAGAACCTATGTGCACTCACTACTGAAAAATAGAGGTCTGGAAAGATTCAATCCTAGGGTATAGGGTCCCTATATAAACACTCACTAATAATCATAACTAAAATCCTTTATTGAACATATATACAATGGTGCAGACATGTAGAATAAAATAACAGGGAGAGGGTGCCAAAGTGGAGGTAACTATATCATCGCATGGTATTTCCTATGTGTCAAACAATATATTGGAGATATAGAAGGGGTGTAGCCCCTAAGGAGAGAGAAACACATACAACTCCAATGGTCTAGTATCCCTGGAGGGGCTAGTCTAACAAATGTGACTCCAGTTGTACCCCAATAGGTGGACAAGAGATGGATGAATGGTTACAGATGATGTAATATATTCAATAAATAGTCTCACTGTGGTGACCATTACCGATATACTGTAGATCATTCATGCATCATCTATTGCTAAACAGGTGTATACTTAATTGTAAGCCGCCGCTAACAGATACTCAATGCAATGCTAAATCCACAATAGCGACCACTGCTATGTAGCAGTAAAATGACGTGACGGTTTGTACAGAATATTGCTCGTGTGCATGTATCTATCTCAAGTGCAATATTGCCGTCAGGTACGTGGCACTCCGATAGTCAGTCTACACACACATGCATTAGTATAATGGGGTAGACCTTGCGACAAGGGGATACTCTCTTGAATAATATACACATGAAGCGTATAGTAAAGCCAAATTCTACCTGGTGGTTAGAGATGGACGTGATGCACGCGCGGTTTCTCTCAAGCCTCCACTGCGGCGCTCCCTGCTGACATCACCGTTGTGACGTCGTAAAAACCAACGTACGTTTTGTGCCTTACACAGCGCTTTGTCAAGGTGTAGGGAGTGATAAAGGATCACTCCCATTGCCTTACATACGCAATGTAGGAGGTGTGTCAAAGCTCCGTAACCAATCACGGATTGAAAGGCAGTACTGGGTTGACGGTAAGGCCCACTAATCTAATATCTCAGGCATTACTAATTAGAGCCTGTCATACCCTTTAGGCCAATAATAATACATTATGTAAATCCCTGCCTATGTGTATAAGGACTGGGATCAGACAATTCTGATTGAATACATTGTTTGAATTCTGATTGAATACATTGTTTGAATAAAGAAGTTACTTTACACATTAGTTGTAGCTCGTCAAAAATGGTGTAAAAGGCAACAGGTTCATGACAGTGAGCTCCATGTTGTGACCATAGTGTATCAATGATTGAGACA
Organism: Ascaphus truei; assembly: GCF_040206685.1. Lineage (NCBI taxonomy): Eukaryota > Metazoa > Chordata > Amphibia > Anura > Ascaphidae > Ascaphus > Ascaphus truei. The sequence goes on along the minus strand of NC_134485.1, from coordinate 33,239,904 downwards.
AAGATATCAGCCCATGTGTGATATTCAACAGCCAAATACCAGTGTATAGGAATTGCCATGATAACTCAGGTGTTATGGGTACAGTGAGAGATACTAAATAAGGTATTCTAAATAAAGAATGGCCACATACCTTGTCAAATGACAGGTCAGAGTTGCTGCCTCCATGAAAAGATGGTTCAAAGTCAGAGACTTGTGTGGAAAGTCATATACTGTGTAGAGGTGTTGGACTGTATGAGTTTACATGGGTCCACCTCTAAAAGTCAAAACGGATCAGGGGGAGTAGAAGACTCCACTATATCCCAGGATCCCCAATGATCTCTCAAATCAATGAAAACTCATCGATGTATCATTCTGGAGGAGGATAGCTTGCTACCTGTTGATGATTATAAGTATTGGAATTAACAGGTGATGGGCCTGGATCGTAAATACATACAGGATTATACAAATGATGAATATATATAGCCCTCATTTAGTCCACCTGGTTGGAGTGTCTGTAGGGTGAAAATCAATTGACACTCTCGTTGCAATAATTTCCTGTCCCAATTTCCTTTCCTAGGTCCCCACGGAACATGTTCGATCCCACAAAAGGTAAGGTAGTGAAAATCGCCGTCATGATATTCAGTAACATGATGGGCCACTGGTGTATCATGCTGATTCCTTATAGAGCCCAAATATTCAAGTACCCTCACTTTCAGCGCTCTGTGGGTTTTCCCCACATAGCGCATACCGCATCTACATGAGATGACGTATATCACGCCGGTGGTTTGGCAATTTATAAAGTCCTTGATCCTATGATCTTTGGGAATATTTGGATCAGAGAATTCTTTTGTGGGTTTCATAAATGAACAGGCCCTGCATCTGCCACAGGGATAGGAACCCATGGGTTTTCTGTCACCTAACCAGGTTCTAGTTTGCTCGACCGTAAAGTGACTATGGACCAATCTATCTTTAAGATTCTTGGCTCTTCTACATGTCATGGTAGGTTAATCCCTCAGAACTTGTTGCAGATCAGGATCACACAGTAGGATATGCCAGTGTTTGTTGAAGATGGTTCTCAATTCCCCCCACTGGTTGCTAAACGTACCAATGTACCTTATAATTTGATCTTCAGATGTAGCTTGTTGTCTTTGTCTATTACTGAGTAGATGTGCTCTTTGCGTACTCTAACTCTAACCCCCTCCCCTTTTGCTATATGTATCACTCCAGTATGCACCCTACAGACCTATCAATTCCTAGTTCTTATAGAGGTGAGCGGTAGTATTACTTTGTGAATCTGTGTAAAGAACGTTTGTTCTTTTTCTATCTACCGGCTCCCAAGAAGTTTCCACACAACTGGCTCAGTCTGTTAGTGTTGGCTAGTTGTCCATGACTGTGGGCTACACATATTTTTGTCTCTCTGTTTTATATCTGCCTGATGGCAGGGTATCTATCGGCAAGACCTGAGCCTACAGCAGATGGAGGCGCTGCACTGCTAAAGAGATATGTAGGGTATGAACCCCAGAAGCCTTGTCCTGTGTCCCCACTACCACTGGCGGACGACTCAGACCTCCAGTTACCAGCAGGTATCATGCACCACATAGTTATGTGAATCCGTATTCATGCATCACATGATCCGTAATGGCCACATCTCCCACTGGGTGGGGGAAACACTGTTACATAAATATATATAACATTTAAAAACGGCACAATCCCTAAAAATAATGGAAAGAAGGGGGGAGAAGGAAGACAAAATGAGTACAAATTTAAACAATACATTCATGTTGCTGTAAAAATGCCCCGATATCTATATCTATATTAAGTCTCTTGGGGACCAATGTTTGTAATTTGTGAATCCAGAAGGTTTCCCTCCGGGCTAAATGAATCAATCTGTTTCCCCCCCCCTCCAGTTTATCGGTACTTGTTCAATACCTTTGTAGTTTAAATATTTTAAGTTTAATATATTTTACATTAATTGCCAATTAGCTTGTCAAAAAAAGCCTATAGAAATAAAGAAAATTCTACTTAGAGAGAAGACAATTTTTTTAGAAGATGCGTCATTTCATTAGTCGATTTCTATTCAACTGAAAAAGAACTGGTTTTATTTTCAGGACAGATTCACATAACTATTTTCCTTTTATTGAACTACGGTAGGAGAAGATAACTTTGGCTCTTTTTTGCATTTTTTGTGAAAATACAGGCAAAGTCACACTTTTTAAGCATATTAGTAGAGCCCTCACATAAACAGACCCTTGTGTGATTAGTTACTGTTAAAATAGCAATAAATAATTCTTTTCATACCATTTTCAGATTTCTAAACAGTAAAGTACATTAGAGCTGATACAAACATTCTATTAGATGGTAGAGTAAGAATTAAAATAAATTGATGTAAATTGAAACAATTACAAAAAACTCTTTTCTGATTATGCATTTTTTTACTGTTGAGCGTGGGAGTTCTTTATATCATATACATCTTTTACTATTAGGCAAGGTCTTATTAACCTGACAATAACCACTGAAGAATGAGCTCTAATTATTTACTCAGAACTAGATGTGTTTGATAGTACAGTGTAGTCATATTGCTTGACACCATGCTACATTTCTTCTTAGGCTATGGCCCGGTCCTCCTGGCTGCACGCGTGCCTGGTGGCATGGTGGCGCGTGCAGCGACTACAGCCATAATTGTCGGTCTCTATGGAGCTCTAGGGGAGCACATGGGGGGGTCGAGGCCATGATGGGGGGCCCGGCTATGATGGTGCATATCTGCCATTGGTTGCGTGCTGCCACGTGTCCTACGTATGCATCACAGTGCTTTACGCTCCCACACACACACACACACAGTTACTGGGGCCTCCACCATAAAGGGCTGTGCTGTGGTGTGTGGCGCGCATGCCGCCATGACTACCGGGGACTCAGCCTTACAGTACATCACCCAAATATACAGCATATAGGGCTTAACCCCCATCTGCCATGATGCAGGACCAAGGGTCCACTGCGCTGGAGTGTGAGACAGGGCTTCTGGAGCAGGGGATCTAACATCTGGGGGTGAAGTTTGTCATGTGTGTGTGCAAGGTTATGACATGCAGGATGGAATTTTAATGTGTTGTGCAGATTCTGATAAATAGGGTAGATTTATGACTAACTACGGCAGAGCTATGATTTTGTCTAAGGGTCTCCCAGCAGCATAAGATTTACCTTATGAGAAAGTCCTAATGTGTGAGAGAAAACAAAGATTGAGTGTGTGTTCAAATATTTGTATAACTACATTTTTAAGATTTTTTTCTATTGACTGCAGGTAACTATAACTTCTCAACACTAAAATTGCTTTGATGTTGACAGCACATACTAACCTTTCTTCTTGTGCTGTCAAGTAAAACAATATACAGCTTGTTTTCCCAAAAATATATATTTTAAATAGTATAGCAAATATTTTACGTAAGGGCCTTAGAGGGTTGAATTCAGGTATAGCTACCATGTTCACCTCTATCCATCATATAGGGTAGGATAATAAGGCAGTCACTTCTGGGTGTATATGTACACTGGCGACACACTTTATTCGAGCTCGGCTAGTCCCACGAATTCGGGTATACCCGGGTGTATTGAGGTTTGTGACTGTTTTCTGCCCGAGTGCATTGGGTTATTTTCCAGGCAGGGATTGAAGCATTTTATTCCCGCTGGCTGCAATACTGCACAGTATATATATATATACTGCATTACAATTCATGAATTTATGCCATCTGGTAGACACGCGAAGCATTGCAGCCTATTAAATCCTAATCATTATCATTTAACAGATCAGCCGCCCGTCAGCCAGGCATGAACCCAGGCTGGGAAGGCAAACGCAACGGGGCTGGTCAGAGGTGAGGAGCGGCGCATTCCAGGTATCTGCCAGGTACATACTGGGTATTTGCTCGAATAAAGTGTGTCGGTGCAGTATGGATGGAACATTCTAGGATCAGATCCAAGGAGGAGGCAGAGCTGAGGTATCTCACTGTGAGTCCTGTTAGTTTGCAACTTTGTGTATTAGTAGTAGGATAACTTTCTTATTTTCTAATCAGGGAAAGTGTCACTCATAAAGAATAGAGCCTCTTTATATGGCCCTGAGGTGTATTGTAACAACAAGAGGGGTTGGCAAGGTACTCCATAGGAGGCTCCACGGTAAGGGCCTCAGAGTATCACCCCAGAGCGTATAGAAGGATAGACTCCCAGATACCCCCGTAAGAGATGTGTGCAGAGGTAAATGTAATGGAGATCGATTAGGGTGAAATTATATCTTGGCTTTCTTTTAACAAGGCAAAACATATAAAAACAAACAAAATAAAGGCCTACTCCACTTTGCAGAATAACTAAACCTTTACTCCAGCCCTTTATTACTAGCTAAGCTGGTTACCACCCTAAACATTTATGTATATGTAGAGGTATCTGTACCGTGTTAGCGGAGCTTTATTATCAAAAACTAATAGACAATACCGTTCTGTGGCTAACAAAATGCTTTTATTTGTCCAAGTTTCGAGATACACTGATCTCTTCTTCCGGCGGTGTTACAATGGATAATGCAAAAAAAGAGTATTACTTTAAAACAGTGCATCCTGGAATGTATCTGATTGAAGCCTATGCCTCCCTCTGTGCAATATGCGATTTATGACTTAAGGGGTTAAATGGTCCCTGAATGTTAGTGATGTAAGAGTGTGTGTGTGTGTGTGTGTGTGTGTGTGTGTGTGTGTGTGTGTGTGTGTGTGTGTGTGTGTGTGTGTGTGTGTGTGTGTGTGTGTGTATGTATGTATGTGTGTAAATATAAATATATAATGTGCCCACAGTGTATACAGCTCTTCACAAAAGGTGTGTGTGTGAGTGTCTTCCAATGGTGTGGGTAGGTGTAGAAATGTAAAAGGGTGATGCATTACTATTAATGTGTGTAGATACTGTGTGATCTCATGAAACTGCGATCTCGGTTTAGGCCGCCATTAAGTGTCCCGAACTGTTGCATACATTTGTACTCATGCAACTGTCTCTCTTTCGGTATTAAGATTATGTTTGAGTGTGGCCACCTTCAGATCATTCATCTTATGGCCAGAGCCAGAGAAATGTTCGCTGACAGGACTCTCTTGTTCCGCGTGTGATGCTGTGGCGATGCAGATTAATTATCTTGTTTAGCCCCTGTCCCGTCTTGCCTATGTAGTAGCAGCTCCCTGGGCATTTCATTCACATGATGAGGTACACGACATTGCTGGAGGCAACAGTCCAACAAGAAAATCTCTTATCTCTTTCTGTTGTAGCTGTAGGGGAAAGGCCTCTTTGTTCTCCTGGGTCAGCATCCTTGTGTGCTATGGCACTCTCTGTGTCCAGGTATAGAGGTCTTGTCCCCTTGTCTTGCTGTCAGCATACAGTCCTTTTTTGTGCATCAAAACATCATATTTTCCTCATGTCAATCCTGTTGTGGGCTGGGGAAATTTCTGCAGTCCTCTATCTCCTTATGTCAGCCCAAATGTGAGCTAAGTAATCTCTCTCCTGTTTCTCACATCAGGCTTTTCTAAAAGTCCTAATCAGCAAGTGGAGTCTGGTTGATTGCCTGTGTGCAATTAACCAGCACACTGTTAGATTTAGAGGCAGTTTCTCTCAAACAGTGATAAGTCCCTGTTACACCCCCCAACTCTGGGGGTAATAATCTAAATAGTTATGTTAGGGTGTTAGGGTGTTAAACCTCACACAGGGGAACACCCTGCCAATGGGTCTCAGTGGAGGTGTAAATAGACAGCAGCTAGGCAAAGGATTGCCATTATATAGTGACTGCAAAGCCAAAGAAATGTGCCCCTTTGGGGGACGCTGCCTGAGCACCCCAAGTAAGAAGTTACAGAAAAGTTCCTGGCGCCCTTCTATTATTTTCTTATCATAACATCCAGGCTGCACAGGTGACTGCATCTTTAGAAAAGGGTATCAAAGAGGCTGAGTACCACCTGAACCGACATTACACACTTTGGTGTGGCATTCTTCTGTTGGCCGGAGGAAGAGGTGTTACAATAGTAATGTATAAGTGTTATTCATTAAATTTGGATAGTGTCAAATAGGGAACTACAGTATTGCACAAAAACTCCTATTGAAGCCAATTATAAAGCAGCTTAAAGTGGTCCCGACAACCTGTGACCCTGCCACCGGTTATGGAGAGGTGAATTGGGGGACCACTGGAGAAACTGGGGAAACAATATGGCCACCAAGATCATGCTCGCTCAGGGAGCCAATAGAAAAACAGTTTCAGATTTTTGATGGCTACCATATTTGTATTTTTTTTGTGTGGCAAAAGTGGCACAAAAAGACCCTGCAAATACTCTATCTCTTTAACCAGGGTCCTCAGATGACATGGAAACATCGATCAGGTCAGGTGGAATCCCTCCCCCCACCCCCCCAGTGGACTTAAGATTTGATTTTTTTTTAAATAAGCAGCGAGGTTGTTGCTTCAATTTTAAAAGTGGAAACAAATATTAACCAAGACAAACAAACTTGTGCATTCTTGTTACTGAACATGCATGTTTTAACGTCTCCCTCACTCATGTTATTTATACTCCTCCGAGAGCAAGAAGATGCAAAACAGGAAACGGTGGAAATGTCTATCAGTGTCAATGTTATACCAAAGATGTCTAGATCCATAGACCGCTAAAAATTGTATTAAAAAATGTGTCTCTAGCAGCAAATAGATAACACAGCTCAACCCCGTTATAGCGCGATCCGCAATAACGCGGATCCGCAATAACGCGGTTTGAGCATGGACCCTGAATTATTATTTTTTTTACATTTTTGCACACTGCATATACTGCGCACACACAGCACACTGCATACACTCACAGCACACTGCACACATTCACAGCACCAGCACACAATGCACACACTCACAGCACACTGCACACACAGCACCAGCATGCTGCACACACTCACAGCACACTGCATACACTCACAGCACACTGCATACACTCACAGCACACTGCACACACTCACAGCACCAGCACACAGCACACTGCACACACTCAGAGCAAACTGCATACACTCACAGCACACAAAGCAACAGCACACTGCACACAATCTGTCAACAGGAGAGCAGAGAAGCTTACAAACAGTTACGACTTTTATTCTTAAGAGACTGCTTATATCTGCTTATTGCATGCTATGTTTGGGGCTGGGGAGAAATGCTTGACTAGGGTGATGTGAATTGATTGCATAGTGTTTTCACTAGAAATACTCCCAAGTGAACGGAAGCTTTGTTTCCCCCCCCTTGTTTGGATGCTTTCCTGATAAAAAGGAAAAGGCACAATAAAGCCTTATTATAATTTCACATTATAAAGCCTCCTAATTGCGTACCTCTGTGAACGTCCGTCCACAGCCTCCAAGATTTTTTCCATGCTTCTGTACCATTCTCTGTTCCATATTTTTGCTCTTGTGTAGGGGGCCTTTTTTTGGACAATTTCTACATTTTTTGTGACTTGAATATTTGTACTAGTTTATATTGATAAAGTGTGCACTACAGCACTTCCCCTTTTAACACTGTTCAAACTCTGAAAAAAAGCAAAAGGAACCCCAGAAAATATAACTACGGTAATGCACAGTTATACATTTGTAATAAATTCCTATGTTGAATTCAGAGCTAATTGAACTAGACATTCATAATGCCATGTCATAATGTTATCAGACTAGGAACAAGTATTTTAGTATTAAGCTATTTTCCTCATAGAAACAAATAACAAATAGTAAAAAGCTGTAAACATTGAAACCAAAAACAAAGACATTTGTACAATTTTAGGTTACATGAAATAATCTGCAGTGCTTTCAGTTCTTATTTCCAATAAAAACATGCTTGGAAACGCTTTTATACATTTCAATAAAATATATCAATTTGGCATGATTTTGGTGTAATTCAAAACAGCTGCCATTGCTTAAGTAAACATAAAAACCTGACTGAACATAGGAAAAATAAAAGCTGTGCCTACTGTATGTGTATTCTACAGCTACTTTTATAATTATGTTACATTTCAAGGCATGAGAAGTAAAATTATTTTTGATAAATATTTAATTTTCCTGTTAATAGATTGTACAGCTTAACTCCGTTATAGCGTGGTCCTCGGGGGCCACCTAAGACCACCGCGTTATTAACGGTGTCGCAGAAAAATAATGGCTGCCGCAATTTAAAAAAAAAAAATTTACATTTAAAAAAAAGGGCCGCCGCATCAGTGCTACTGCGTCCGCCAGAGGGGGAAAGCTGAGAACTCTCCCAGCATTCCCACACCCGGTGGGGCAGCGGCATCCACACACAGCACTTACCTGGCATCTGGCAGCTCTTCTCCCGGTCTCTGCTTCCTGCTTCTGCTTCCGTCTTCCAAGAGCAAGCTCCCTTAAAGAGACAGTGTGTCTCTGTGTGTGTGTGTGTGTGTGTGTGTGTGTACTTGACTGTGTGAGACTGTGTCAGTGTCAGTTTCTGTGTGTGTGTGTCAGTGTGTGTGTGTCAGTGTGTGTGTGTGTGTGTGTGTGTGTGTGTCTGTTGCGTTGGGCACTCCTCTTTTTGTAGACAAAGTGTATGGCAACAGTTGTAGAGCAGTTAGGACTAGCCCTTAGAGTTATCTGCTCTTGAAGTGGTCTTTCTGCCGCTTCTCCACACCACGGAGTCGCCAGTTCAGCTTCTTCAGCTAAGGATTCTTCTGGCTTTGATTCTGCACTCCTACCTCTGTTTGTTGCCTGTTGGGCAGCTGTAGGTTTGGCTAGTGCTTTCTTTGGTGGCTCAAACTTCGTCATTTTGTTTTGACGTTGCGTGGAGTCCACAACTCTCACTGTACCCTTGTCCTTGCGGGCATTAGTTACTGTGGGATACTGGTGCTTGGGAAGAGCCAATACCTTTTTCCGTATTGGAGGAATCTGTATCAGAGTCTCCTTCATATTCTGGAGCTCTGTAATTTTTGTCGTCAAGGTTGCCGCTGCGTCAGTTTTCTCCTTGGTGTACTGACTCAAGGAAATGGAACAGTTTCTCTGTCTCTCCAGCTCTTGCTCCAGTTTCTGAGCCTTCTCACGCTCCCTCTCATACAGAGTCACCTGGTATCGAAGCTCCGCTTCCAACGATGCTCTGAAGACATGCAGCGTGGCCTTTAGCTCCTCATACTGCTCTGTGGGGACGTACTGGGTATTCAGACGTTCCTGCAGCGCTTGTACCTCTTTAGCAGCCTGCAGTTTTTCTTCCTGTAGCGTTTGCTGCTTCTCCTCAGCATACTGGAGGTGTGTACACAGACCTTGCAGTTGGTTCTGCAGTCGGTGCTCTGCGTCAAACTTTTCCTTGACTTCTTCTGTTAACTGAAAATTTTCTTCTTTCAGTTTTAAGTTTTCTCTTTTTAATCTTGATATTTTCTTAACCCAGGGGGAGCACATAGGAGAAAACACAACAGAAAAGAAACACACTAAGTGCAGACAATATTGTTCAGGTGTGGAATATTGTGATGCTTGGCCTCTATGTGCTGCCTACTCACAGGATGTCAGTAGGGTAAGTACAGTGGCGTGATATGTAGAGTCTGGTGGGTCCCTCTGGACATACACAGGAAGCAGCTGGGAAGGATGTCAGTAGGGTAAGTACAGTGGCGTGATATGTAGAGTCTGGTGGGTCCCTCTGGACATACACAGGAAGCAGCTGGGACTGGGATGTCAGTAGCAGGTGTACATGGAAAGATAAAGACAGACCTCCATGGTGAAGATCAATGGTAAACAGGTAAACTTTATGTAATGATAAAAAATATGCACTCACAATATTTAAAATCAATATAAGCGTTTTGTCACTATATAAGTGATAGGAAGGTAAGGGTGGTTGCCACAGCTCACCGCACCGCCGATATCCCGGACGGTTCTTATCCACAGGCTCCCTGTGCTCCTCTCTGCACCATGACAGTGTGGGGATCTCCTGCTGCGGTCTCTCCGGCGCGTCGCGTCACTTCCGGTGGGCATGATCAGCTCCGTCGCGTCACTTCCGGTTCGGCGGTTGATTGACAGTTTGCGGGCACCAATCCTCTGACCTTCTGGGCGGGTCCACTCTACGCGTTTCGCCAATGAAAGGAGCATACTCCTTTCCCAGCTGCTTCCTGTGTATGTCCCAGCTGCTTCCTGTGTATGTCCAGAGGGACCCACCAGACTCTACATATCACGCCACTGTACTTACCCTACTGACATCCTTCCCAGCTGCTTCCTGTGTATGTCCAGAGGGACCCACCAGACTCTACATATCACGCCACTGTACTTACCCTACTGACATCCTGTGAGTAGGCAGCACATAGAGGCCAAGCATCACAATATTCCACACCTGAACAATATTGTCTGCACTTAGTGTGTTTCTTTTCTGTTGTGTTTTCTCCTATATGCTCCCCCTGGGTTGAGAAAATATCGTTTGATCATCTGGGACCAGCCAAGACAGTCCCTTCCAGAGGGTTTGAGCAGGGGGTTACAACCTAGATTATATTTTCACCACTGCACTATTTTTAGTCACAATTTTCTTTTAGATCACTATATGTGTGTTATATATATTCACTGTATTATAAGTGATCACTAGCACCGAATTAGCGCCAGTTTCTTCACCAATCACGTTGTCACATTACACTTGTCTTTTTAATCTTGAACCTTCTCCTTTTTCAGTCTCTGTATTCTTCAGGGCTTCTTTGCAGTCCTCCTTCCATTTACACACATCTGCTTTGAGAATGACCATCTCCTGGCGTGAGACATCCTTCTCTAGGTTGAGGGTCTGAAGCTCCTTCTGAGAGACTTTGAGATCTGCAACAAGATTACCAATAGTTTCTTTAGCAATGTCCAGCTCCTCAGTGAGACTGTGTAGTTCCTTTCTGGAAACTTCCAGGTCTGTGCGGCAGCTGTTGGTCTCATGATGTGAGGCATTCAGTGCTTTGCAGAGTGTCTGAACCTCTTTCTGAGATACGTCCACTTCTATCCGGACACTGTTGATCTCCTGTTGTGAGGCATTCAGCTCTATGCGAAGAGTGTGAACCTCTTGCTGGAAGACTGTCATCTGCTTCAGTGCCTCCTCATACTTCCGCTTTAGCGTAGCCCCCATTTTATCAGATTGGCTCTGCTTTTCATCCATGGCGGAAATAGTAGCCTTTGCAGTATCTAGCTCAGTCTTGAGATCGTCCAATTATGTCCTGGCTAAAGAGTAAATTGTGAGCACATCTTTTTGTAGCCTCACGTTATTTTTCTGTAGCTCTGTGTTATCTGCTCTCTCAAGTTTCAATTGTTCTCGAAGTAGATCACAGTCACGCCTGGCAATTTTCAGGGAGTCTTCAGGGCTGGTCAAGGGATCGTCACTCACTGGTTCCAGCTCTGCTTCCCTGGGATGGTTGGTTGAGGGTTCCTCACTGTTGGCACCGGACAGACACTTCTTTGGGGTACCCGACTTCTGCCTTCGGTCCTCTGGATATTCGGTTAACCGTGGGACGAATTCTCCATTTTCTCTAATGGAAATCCCAGAATTGCTCCAGGGAGTTACTGATGCTCCAAATCGTGCGCTAGTAGTACTATCAATAGTCCAGAAAGAATGAACTGCATAATGAATAATAAAGCGAACTTCCATTCAGAGTCCCATTGTTGAATGAATATAGTATGTAATCACCCCACTTGAATCGAGTATCGTAGCGTCACACGGGTAAGGGCTGCAGTGTGGTAGGGAGGATCGTGTAGCAACAATACCACCGCGTCCCCTGAGAAGGAACCATATACAGCTAAGTATGCCGCCACCCTCCGCCACTGCCCTAATACCCCCTGGCTTGGAGCACTCCATTTTTTCTAGGCTGCAGGGCAACTCTGTCCCCCATTTTCTCCACAGGATCTGCGGACGTGTCTGTTACTTCCACGGTAAGTGAAGAACCGCTTTTCTTTTTCTTTTTCTGCTTTTTTGATTTGGATGACACCGTCCTTCAGGGATATTGGGGTCTCCATCTTCATTTGAAATTTTAGCAGCTTCATTATATACGCCAGGCTTTTCTTGCAGCTGCTTTAGCTGACAGAAATATTCGGTGATCCACTGCTCCCACTCTGTCTCCTGCTGATCATATTCGTCATCAAAGGGAGCGGTCTTTTCTGTTCGTGCCGAGTTCAGGCACCCCCACCATTCTTGAGGTGTTTTGTGGGTGTGACTCAGTTCGGGTTCCCCGTAAGAGATGTCTTCCTCTTTATTGGACTGGAAGGGCCACTCTTCCGTGGGGTAGGGTTCATTACAGGAACGCTGCATCTTGTCCTCCATTTTTAGGCTATCAGGTGTAATTTTCTTCCTGACCTCAGGAGGCGCTATTGCAGCTGTTGCCACTGTATTTGCTAGAACCCCCAATTGTGGTAGTCCTACAGATGGGCATATTTTGCTTGTAGAGGTCGTAGCTCTCACAGGCATCTCTATAGACTTTTCTTTCTTGGGTATTTTTTTTTTCAATATCAGCAGTGCGGTGCATGCATTTTCTTTTATCAGGTATACAAGATTGTGCAGTTGCTAGGTATAAAAGTCTATTTGCTATACACCATTTATTTGCTAGGTGCAATCCCTCCGCTTCAGCAACAGAATTTGGTTTTCTGCCTGAGTTCAGTAATTTTCAGACTCATCTTTGGGTATTATGGCATTCACACTTCACACTTTGGGTGTCTATTTTGCTCCCAAGATAATAGGCATACTTTTTTACTTGCAGAAAAAAAAACATTCTTTGCAGTGGACTCAACACTCAGCAATTGGCTTCGAAAAACCTTTTCCTTTATAGGTGTAACGGCTGGACCCCCCTTGTCTGACCCACCCAATCTCACATTGGCCCGTGTGGTCTAACCGGTCCCCATTACAAGGTCGTGTATGGTGGTGCACCTGCTAGTAACAGGACTCCTGAGTCTCCCGCTTGGTGTTATAGAGGATATCATCAGGACAGGTATCTGAGGTAGTGGTTACGAGTCCAACTTACTTCATGTGCAGCTCCTCCACCTCATCAGGATCTATGCTTCCGCAGGGAGATTGTCCTGGTGAGGAACTCCTTCTCGGTGGTGACTGCCACTGCAGAGTAATCTCACACTCACACAGCGGGAATATCTTTGAACACGACATCTTTATTGTAGGTTGGGATGTAGCAGACTGCCCCATGCAGCTGCCGGCTCTAGCCGCACATCTCTCCGTGCTGTCCCTTCGCCAGGTACGCCCTCCCGTATTGAAGTGGGATTCCCTTTCTCCTAGGGAGATCACCACTGCGCCAGGTCCCTGGACACAGTGTGGCTTAGACAGACTTGATTGGTCACTCTGCTACCGCTAGTTACAGCACTAGGGTCACAAAAGTATTCTTCCAATCCCTTATGCATGAGCATACATTTTACCAGCTGCTTCACACAACTGCTGACTAACTCAACTAACTGACAGCGTTGTGCCCTTTATACCTCAGGGGGAAGGCGCATCTCTGATGTCACTATCCAGGGACTCAGAGCATACAGCCACTCCCTTCCTTACACAGGGCAACACACCAGGGTGTGAGGGAAAACCTCCATAACTACTGTTGGCAGGCCTGTACTTACCAGGACTTACTGCCAACAGGGAAGATGTATGCAGTCATTATTATACATGGCTACATAGGGCAATTTTACACTCAGCATTTGTTTGCTAAAAATTCCCTTGCTTCAGCACAGTCTTGTATCAATTTTCACACTTTTCTGCATATACTCCATTCACAGCTGGTAGCCCTATGCGGTGTGGCAACCTTTATTTGCAAAATCAGTACCACTCGTGGGTCACCATCTGTATTCACTGCTTCAGCGAAACTTTTGAAAACAACAAACACCTATCCCTTTTAAAGGGCTGACTCACTTCTTGAACCCTGACTGTGGCTGGAAGGCAAAACCTCTATTTCAATGACCATATTACGCTTTGTGATAGGCAAATAAAGTTTTAGCTGCTTCAGCAGTCTCTCTCCTCTTGGGATTGGGGTAAAGAGTCCATCTGTGTTTTTGTAAGTTTCAATGCAGTGTAAGTTTCAGTGCAGTGGTGTGTCCCTTTAATTCTGATCTCTGCTGCATGAGGTTTTTTTTTTTTTTTTTCTAAGTTTCTCAGACTTGTTTGTAGGCAAAAAGCATAAAAAAAATTCACATAAAACTCTCCGGTCCTTTTTAACTACAAAGACACCTCTTGTCCCACCTCGGACACCATATGTGGACGGACGTTCACAGAGGTACGCAATGAGGAGGCTTTATAATGTGAAATTATAATTAGGCTTTATTGTGCCTTTTCCTTTTTATCAGGAAAAAATCCAAACAAGGGGGGGGGGGGAACAAAGCTTCCGTTCACTTGGGAGTATTTCTAGTGAAAACACTATGCAATCAATTCACATCTCCCTAGTCAAGCATTTCTCCCCAGCCCCAAACATAGCATGCAATAAGCAGATATAAGCAGTCTCTTAAGAATAAAAGTCTTATCTGTTTGTACGCTTCTCTGCTCTCCTGGAACCGCACCCATGCGTGCACAGAAAATATCAGCATCCAGGTTTTAGAAGTCTTATTTAGTCCTTGTGGTTTGGAGGGAAAATCTTTACTGTCCCTGCTTCAGCTCCCTTGTCTTCAGGGTTTGTCAGCATACAGGTTTAGAAGTTTTCCCTGTGTCTTGAAAGCAGCTCTGCTATCTTTTGGCAGAGCTCAAGACAAGTGTGTCTCCAAGTTCAGCTCAGATGTCAGCTAAAGAGTTCCCACTTCCTGTTTCAAAAGACAGGCTTTCTAAGCCATCTAATCAGGCAGGTGGTGTTGAGTAATTAACTACCAGAGGTTAACCACCACACTGCTGGATTAAAGGCACATTACTGAACAGGGATAAGTCCCCTGTTACAGAGGCCTATTCAGGTAGCTTCGATAAGTAGGAATGACAAAACCAGCGCAACATTGACATGCATATTTTTTATAGTAAAACATACAGTTTGTACTTCAATAAAAAATGCACAAAATAAAAACAGCAATTGAACAATGATAGATATCAGTGATACAGTGTTACCGGAGCCCCGTGGTCATTATGGGGTTAATGATAGTCACAGGTTTGATTCCGCCGAAGCGGTGAATGAAGAGATTTTAATGACCAGGTTTAAACACACATTGGATCCGGTAGGGAAGGCACCCGCACCCGGCTATAGTGGTGAAAATCGCAGCACAGTGTACTGCTGCGGCTCATCTGAGTCTAACACATCGCCGTTTTTTCCCTGGCTTTTTCCTGGAATGCGACGCACTTCACCTGGAGCATGCCATATTCATTTTGCGTTCTCAGCCACGGGTCATGCGCGGTTGATGCGCGGTTGATGCGTTTATTGAGAATGGTTCGGATTTAATAGGTTGCAATTCTTTGCGTGTCTGCCAGATGGCAGATATTCATGAATTGTAATGTCCATGCGATTCAGTAATGTGTCAACTTGCAGGTGTTTCGTGTAAAAAAAGATACCACAGTGTGCTATTGTAACTTGGCCTTGAGACTGAAGGAAGAGGTTGCAAAAATGTATCAATTTAGGCTTTTCATATTAAAGAAAGACAAAGACCAGTTTCGGTTACAGTATTCTCCAGAGACCCGCCAGCCATGAGTGTTCAAGTGCAGCCCGTTTTCCAAAAACCCGCCAAAAGTTACGCGTATATGATATGGGCCGTGATTAATGCAACAGAGGATAAGATGGCAACAGTTGTTCAAATTTATCAGTATTTTATCGAAAACTATGACTTTTACAAATTTTCGCCAGCTCCTCATACGTGGAAGCGTGCAATAAGGAAAAGGTTATGTAGCGATCCCTGTTTTTATCGTATTGAGCCACAATTTGTTGGAGGGTATTGGTGTGTATCACCGGCTTTTTCCTGTATCTATGCTCATGATGACGGCAAAAGGCGAAGGGTCATGTTAAAACCAACAAAGAAACGACAGTCGCTGCCAAGCAATGCACCAGCAACGGCTTACAATAACGGTCCCACCGTCAGTGACAACCCTTGCTGTCTATCCAGCAAGCCTGAGCCGGATTTCGCGTGCTTTTTCGATCAAGCTTGCATGTACCTAAGCAAAATCCAGCCTCATCAGCTGACTACAGGTGGACTAGTCCCGCTGCAAACTATCGACATGGATGATCAAGAACACTGGACTGGCAGTGGACCGGCGCCGGCACCAGCTGAATGGGAAATTCTATGGTGAGTATTGTTAGTATTGTTGCCGTATTATTTTCTGTGTTTTTTTTATTTTGACAATGCAGTATCAATATCGGTGCGATTCGAAAGTCAAGCGATTCTCCTGTAAGCAATATCATTGGCTAAGTGACTTCTACAGTACTGTACTGCAGATACTGAACAATTGGTGGAACGCTAGGCGCATGCGCATTGGAACCTTCTTGAAACGCATATGCGTGTCATTACATCGACGGTAGGCGCGTGCGCATGTGAACAGGAGAAGCCCCCCGAGAAAATTATATGTGGGACTGGCTGGGAGCGTCTTTAGGGGGCTGACCATTACAGTAAAACTTTTCTTTTTGTTTTTCCTCAGAAAAGAAAACGGCTAATGGAGGGATTTCTATGGCTAATATCGCTTTGTGAAACAATGCCTGCACATTGCTGAATCGGATTTAAAAAAGCCACGTACCGGAGTCTACAGTTTAGTGGCCGTTGTTATTGATTAGGATAGAATACTGTACCTGAAACAGTATGCTGATGTTTTCCGGCCGTACAGTATACAATACTTTTTTATATACAGTATACTGTGTAATAAACCCGAAAAAATAAAAACGATGCATTTATTCTACATGTATTACAGTGCCAGTACATACAGTACAGTACAGTATGTGTTTTCTATTTTTTTAATACTCTTATACTGTGCATGCCTACAGTATACAGTGCAGTATGCCTCGGCATTCTAGAAACACTGTATTTTGTTACAGTAGCAAAGGAGCCAATGGAACAATGTAAAACAAATAAACATGTTCTTTTATTGGTGGAGTAAGTACAAAAACATTTATTTACAAATACTGTACAATGTAGAAACATTTTAAATGCACATAAATTCAAAACATCAACAGGTGTATGGTTTACTGCTACAGTTGTGAAAACATTTATGTCATTCAGCATGGTTTACAGTCACATGTTTTAAAAACAAATTCTTTATTCATAAAATAAACAAAACGCAACATCTCCTTTATTAAAGAACGGCAAGTCAAAACATATACTGTACAGTGGGATGGTGTGCAAAACAGTCTGCACAGTACAGTCCTTGAGGGCAGCAAACAGGGCGGGTTTTCAGTGTAACCTTTGAAAACCGTGCCTGTTTGTGGCCCTCAGGGACTGGAATTGTGCAGGTCCTGTGTGTGTGGACAGCAAGTTAAAACATTTCTGTATAAATACAAGTAAAAAAACACACAACAACATCTCCTTTATTTAAGTACAGCAGGTCAAATCATGTAGAGTACAATACAGTTCAGCACAACAGTATGGTCTTACCTGTGATTACAAAAAAAACTAAATTCATAAAATACAGTATACAAACGAAACATCTCCTTTATTAAAGAAACATATACAGTTCAGTGGGATGGTGTGCAAAACTGTCAGTCAGACCTGCACCACTACAGTCCTCGAGGGCAGCAAACAGGGCAGGTTTTCAGGACAACCTTGAAAACCGTGCCTGTTTGAGGCCCTCAGGGACTGGAATTGTGCAGGTCCTGTGTGTGTGGACAGCAAGTTAAAACATTTCTGTATAAATACAAGTAAAAAAACAAACAACAACATCTCCTTTATTTAAGTACAGCAGGTCAAAATATGTACAGTACAGTACAATATAGTTCAGCACAACAGTATGGTCTTACAGAAAGTCCTCCTCATTGTCCATCCATGGCCGATTCCTTGCATGGCGCAAAACGCCATTAATGCAGTCTCGAACGCCTTTCATTACAGGATCTGTAATTGGATAAAAGCGCCGCATTTCATCCAGAATGTTCTTTCTTAAATTGGCAGGAAGCGCCTTTTTTATGGGATTTCCTTCGTAGTTCACTTTGAAGGCCCAGTCGCAGTACAACGAGTGGGGAACATGGATCTTAAAAAGTAACAAGGCATACTTGTGGGGTGCACCAGCACTCTTCACCCTATACTTCTCCCTAAGCCCCGGTGGCAGATCGCACAGGGTGATGTCAGGCACCGTATCGATGCGAGCGAATGTAGGTCTTTTGGGAGCGGGTGTGCTTGAGGCGACGGGCGATGGTAGGTTGTCTGGGAGGAAGCTTTCCTCCGGTCTTGGTTGCCGTGTTGTCTCCTGGCGTGGTCTTGACGGGGTTGTCATGTCCTCCTCAATGGCATACATGTACACTACATCTTCTGGTGGAGGGGGTGCGCTTGGTGATGGAAGGGGGTCGAAGGTCCCATTCATCACATCCATGTCAACCCCCTGCTCCAGCGTCGGGAAAACAGGGGCATTAACACCGAGCAAATAATGTATACCCGCTATGTCAGCCTCTATCTTCTCCATCCGTCGATCCATCCGTTGATCCATATATATCATCCGTTGCTCCACATTTAGCATGGTCTCCAGAAGCAAATCTATCTTTGCTAGCACAATAGAGTTCCCGAGGAGATCCACAGTTATCCCATTCAGCATCCGGTCTAACGAGCTGCTTGGATGGGTGCAATGGAGGATGAGATGGGGGTTCCATGGAGAGAAGCGGCAGCGACGTCGAAGAAGGGTGGAGAAGGTGACCTGTGGATATCCGGTAGAGGAGAAGTGGCAGCGTCGTTGAAGAGGGATGGAGAAAGTGACCTTTGTATTTAAAGGCGAGAAGCAGAGTCGTCTAAGAGCAAAGGAGAAAGTGACCCGTGGATTTCAGAGGCAGCGTCGTCGGATAGAACTGGAGAGGATAGCCTGTTGGTTTCCGGGAGGGCGGCGGCAGCGTCGCTTTGCAAGCTTTGCGTTCCACAAAAAAGGCTGCATATCTTTGAAGCCGCGGCCAAAACACCCCGTGAAGCTGCATGTGTGGGGTGCCATCTCTAGGCGTGGACCAGGATGCATTGTCATCTTTGAAGGTAAAATATATCAAATATAATGTAGCCTTATGCACTGTACTTTACTAGTGTAGGCTTGCTTTAGGAATCATGAATAAAGCTTTCATCCAAGACAACATTGTCCCAGAGATATATATCACACGCGAGTTCCCGGATGGTCACCGCTTCTACCAAGACAACGATCCGAAGCACACTGCGTCAACAGCACATATCCTTGAACGCGCTATCAACTGGGTGAATACGCCAGCGGAGTAAGTGCGGTAATTGTGTCTCATTTTTTTCCCACTGTTTTAACTGTGTACTGTATCTCTTAAACTAATTGTCCTTTTTTTCCAATGACAGATCGCCAGACTTCAATCCGATCTAAATGGTCTGGCATCAGCTGAAGGACCATATCCGGAAAGTGGCGAAACCTCCAAAAAGGACGAGTTGTTGAAAGGCATAATGAGTTTTTGGAACGATATACTCACCGATAATTCCCACTTATCGGCGCTTACTGAATCGGGAGGGCAAATTTGCTGAAAAAATGGCGATAAACAGCTTATCGGCGCTTACTGCATGAGGCCCTCAGACTCAGGTCGGCCGCCACTGTATCTAGACATTTTAAATCACATTATTGACTTAATCCATCTCTTCTACATTATACAGGCATCCAAATTGTTCCAGTAGATAGAAGGGGAGGTGATAGGATCAAAACACACAACAAGAAATCTATTGGATCTTTCATTAAACACTATGATGTCTCTACGATTAAATGAGGATATTTATATAATTTCTCTTTATTAATATCTACTGTATCTGGCGTGGTCTGCTCTCTCTTTGGTTATAGTCCAAAATTTATTCAACTTTATGACTTGCTATCTCTCCTTTGCTTACCATTTAGGGTGTATGTGTCATTAATTCTCAAATTACTATGTCAATATTGGATTTTGTAATAGGGACAATTTGTGAGGATTCGGGGATTGCGTCCCTTGCGGCGCGGTCCCTCCTCTCTACATAACAGTACTGCAGCGGCTGCTGCCTCCGATCTGCCCCCCTCTGGTGCGCGCACCCCCACTCTGTTTACAGAGCGCATGCGCACCCGCTCCTCTTCTACCAGGTCACAGACCTTAGCTCCGCCCCCTCGGTCACGCCGCGCCTCCGCTGCGCGCGGTGTACACATGTGATGTCGCGGAACGAGCCCCAGCTGCGAGTCAAGATTGCTGTGATCCCTTGTCTCCTGCAGCCTATCCTTTGCATCTGCAGAGGCTCCGCCTCCACTCCGCCCCCTCTCCTACTGGTTCCTGTCTCCTATAAGAAACTTCCTCTTCCTGTCATACCTTTCTGAACATAACCTTGTGTAGCCTTTGCATGTAGGGATGAATCTCCGGGAAGCGCAGGGATATGTGAAAACAAAAATGTATATAGATAGTGCAATATTGCTGTGACAAATTAAATAAATTGGCTGATCTAATGCAGATGTACTCACAAGTGTGAGAAGGTTAAAGGCACGTAAAGGTATCTTTCCCAGAGTATGGATGTCACACTGTATTCAGGAAATCAATCTCAGCCCCATATAGAATCCAAGAGACCTTAGAAAAGATGACTGGACATAGCGCAGACTGTATACCAAGAATTTATAAAAGGTAAGTGAAAGGTATTACACTCACATGATTTCAAAAGTTTAAAAGCATTTCGATCACATGCAGTGGATCTCAGCAGCCGGATAGATGGTGTATCTGGTTCCCCTCCTTCCGTGGCGTGCGTGTCACTGGTTTGCGTTCCAACTGCACAGGAAGTGATGTCATCGGCTTCTAGGGGTTCGGGCCAGTAGTACAGACGTCACTCTACGCGTTTCATCTCATCGATTTCATCAGGAGTGACTTTGTGATGGGTGTGGGATGCATATATACCCCTAACTTAGTTCCCATTGGTGAATGGCTAACTAGATTTTAATTGGGTTAACGATTATACTGAGTGGATACACATGAGATAGAAAGAGACATGTAATTAATCCCTCTACATCTTACATATGCAGAGGTCCAAAAAATAATACAATCAATCAATGTTGAAAATTTAATGCAGAAATGTATCTTTAAAAATGCTAATGCATAGATATAAAAAATGTTTAAATAAACATTATAAAAATATAAACATAAAAACAGGTATATATGAAATAAATAGGCAGTAAGTAAAACAATATGAGTCAGAACAGGGAAACTAGCTAATTATAAAGCATAGTTGATTCATAGGAATAGATGAAATCTATTGTGGAAACAAGAAACAGGGCATAAGTAACATTATAGAAAAGGTTTCAAATCAAATTCCAAATTCAGACCAGCAGGAGACATGGTTTTTAGTTCGAACATCCAATATGATTCTCTTTTTATCAGTGCTTTATCTCTATTACCCCCTCTCCAGTGAGGCATAACCTGTTCGATAGCTTTAAATTTTAACCCTTTAGGATCTGAATTGTGTGATAAATAAAAATGATTTGAAACACTGTGTGTGGTCAATTTTCTTTTTATGTTTCCTATGTGTTCCAATATACGGGTTTTTAAAGATCTTATATTTTTCCCAATATATTGTAGACCACATTCACATTCTAGTAAATAGATTACAAAATTGCATGTGCCTGTCTTGTCCAGCCCAGTCTTGTCTTGTTCGCTGCAGTTAACCTCTCGTGTACCGACCTGGCTTTGCATTTGGATTCTCTCTGGCTCTTGACCCCTGGCATACAGATAACGACTACGAGTACCTCTCCAACCCCAGACCACAGGCTTACGGACTCCAACTACGTGTACCTCTCCAACCCACGTACCCCGGCAAGTATTGGATTAACCCATTCAACATACCCAGACCCAGCAACACTACAAACCACCTTCTGGGCTCGCCCCCACTACTGTGGGTGGGTGGCACAGTCTTTCCCACCTCAGTGCTGGGGTCAGGTCTTGTTTGTGGGCTTGCGCAAGCGTTACAGTATGTTCAGCCCAACAAACATTGACCCCCCTGAGGTGGGCCAAACCACAACTGCTGCTACTCTAGTGGGAAACATACCCCAGGAACCACGTCTTCCGACACCCAATCGATATGCGGGTGAACCCCTAGGATGCCGAGGCTTTCTAATCCAATGTGACATGCACTTTGAATTAACCCCTTCTCGCTTCCCTACCGATAGGTCTAAAGTGGCTTATATCATTTCATTGTTAACCGGAGATGCACTGGCCTGGGCATCTCCTATCTGGGAGTTAATGCCTGAACTAACGCAGAACTTTATTTCTTTCAAAAAAAGGTTTCAGCAGGTTTTTGACACTCCTGGCCACGAGGCTACTGCGGCGTCTTCTCTTTTCCATATCACCCAGGGCCACTGGACCGTCGCGAAGTATGCTTTTGAATTTCAGACTATTGCCACGGAAACCGGTTGGAACAACGAGGCTTTAACTGCAGCCTTCAGGCATGGTCTCACTGACTCCGTGAAAGATCATTTGGCTGCACGTGTAAGACCCACTGCCCTGGAGGATCTGATCTCTACATGTATACGGGTGGATCAACGCCTCCAAGAGAGACAAAGTGAACACCGGACTACACGTACGCCGGTACCTATACCTATCTCTCCTTCTTTTGTTCCAGTTCCTGAAGCACCAGACCCAATGCCGCTGGGTACTCACCATTTGTCCTTTACAGAAAAACAGCGCCGGAGAAGCGAGGGGCTATGTCTTTATTGTGGCCTAGCTAGTCATTTGGCATACCGCTGTCCTACGCGTCCGGGAGAATGCCAGAGGCCTATAAGGTATGATGGAGTTTCTTTGGATACCATATCTTCTTGTCCTCCTTCCAAGAAAAATATGCCAAAAAGGATCCTTCTACCTATCATAATGGAGGGTACGGACTTTCATATTTCTGCAATTGCCTTCATCGACTCTGGGTCTGGAGGAAATTTCGTGGATCAGTATTTTGCAATAAAACACCGGATCCCACTGCTTGGGAAGCCCACTCCCATAGGACTCGAAGCGATAAACGGTCGTCCACTCCAGCCTGTCTTTATCATCCTGGAGACCGTGATCTTCACCCTTTCCACCAAGGATGGACACAAGGAACAAATCTCGTTGGACGTCATTCATTCACCATCTGTACAGGTAATCTTGGGCCTCCCCTGGTTACAACTGCACAATCCCGTGATTGACTGGACTGATAAACAACCCATACGTTGGTCTACCCGATGTGTCATTCCTTGTGTTCTCACTTCACTCTCTCTTGCCGGTTTAGAGACTGCAGATCCTTCCAAAGGGTCCCTTCCAGTAGTCTACCATGAGTTTATTGATGTTTTCGACAAGGTCCGTTCAGAGTTTCTTCCTCCACATCGTCCCTTCGATTGTCCCATTGATCTGATTCCTGGTGCCGTTCTGCCTAAAGGCAAGTCTTACCCCCTGTCCCTTCCAGAGTCCCAAGCCATGTCCGAGTATATCCAGGAGAACTTAAAAAAGGCTTTATTAAGAACTCCACCTCTCCTGCTGGCGCAGGGTTCTTCTTTGTAAAGAAAAAGGATGGATCTCTTCGCCCCTGCATAGATTATAGAGGCTTGAATAAGATAACACAGAAGAACCGTTACCCTTTACCACTCATATCTGAATTGTTTGACCGTCTACAAGTTGCCTCCATTTTCTCCAAACTTGATCTCCGTGGTGCCTACAACCTGATACGCATAAGGGAAGGAGACGAATGGAAAACGACCTTTAACACCCGCGACGGCCATTATGAGTACCTAGTAATGCCGTTTGGACTCTGTAACGCCCCTGCGGTCTTTCAGGAGTTTGTTAACAAGGTTTTTCGTGATGTTCTCAATTTATTCGTCATTGTATACCTTGATGATATACTAATTTTTTCTAAATCCTTGCCTGAACATATCCAGCATACTAAGCTAGTACTCTCTTGGCTTCGTCAGAATCGTCTGTATGCCAAAATGGAGAAGTGTATGTTTCATAAAAATTCTACTTCCTTCCTGGGTTATATAATCTCCAAGAAGGGATTATCCATGGATCCTGAGAAACTAAAGGCGGTATTAGATTGGCCCCAGCCCACGTCGCTTAAAGCCATCCAGCGATTCCCTTGCTTTGCCAATTATTATCGTAAGTTCATCCATAAATTCTCCACACTGGTTGCTCCTATAACCGCTTTGACCTAGAAAGATGCTGATCCTTCCTCCTGGCCTCCGGAGGCTGGTCTTGCTTTGGAGTCTTTAAAGAAGGCCTTCTCCACCGCTCCCTTTTTGCATCACCCCGACTGCTCCCTTCCCTTCACGTTGGAGGTCGATGCTTCGGATATTGGAGCCGGGGCAGTGCTCTCCCAAAGACGTTCTCCTCAAGATCACCTGCATCCATGCGGCTACTTTTCCAAGAAATTCTCCCCCGCGGAGATCAACTATGATGTAGGTAATAGAGAACTTTTGGCTATCAAACTTGCACTCCAAGAGTGGAGACACCTTCTTGAAGGTACCGAGAAACCGATCCTTATTCTTACTGACCACAATAATTTATTGTATATTGAAGGTGCTCAACGCCTTGGTTCCCGTCAAACTCGCTGGGCTCTCTTTTTCTCAAGATTCAATTATGTAATCTCTTACATTCCTGGTATAAAGAATTTGAAGTCCGATGCTTTGTCCCGTCAATTCATTTCCGAAGACCGATCCGACGACCTTTTAGAGACTATTCTTCCTTCAAGATTTATCATTGCAGCAAATTCCTTCGATATTTTGGACAAAATTCTGGACTCTCAAACCCGGATTCCAGAGGGCCTGGAGGTACCTGAGGGCTGCATATATGCGGCAACCAAATTCCGTCAAAAAATTCTTGAGTGGGGTCATGCTTCCAGGTCGGCCGGTCACCCTGGGATCAGAAGAACCACCGATTTAATCAGACGTACTTTCTAGTGGCCAGAGATGTTGAAAGACATTAAGGAATTTGTTTCATCTTGTTCCATCTGTGCTCATAATAAGTCCGTTAGAAAAAAGCCTTCTGGTCTGCTACGCCCGCTCCCCATTCCTGAACGTCCCTGGTCCCATTTATCAATGGATTTTATTGCGGAGCTGCCCATTTCCAATGGCATGAATACCATCTTGGTCATTGTGGATAGGTTCTCCAAGCAGGCCCATTTTATACCCCTCTAGGGCCTCCCTAACTCTGCAACTCTAGCTGATATCCACGTCAAAGAAGTCTTTCGTATACATGGGGTTCCAGTTTCAATTGTATCCGACCGTGGATCCCAATTTGTATCAAAGTTTTGGCGAGCTTTTTCTCAAAGACTCAATATCTCGCTTCTTTTTTTTTCCAGGTATCACCCGCAAACCAATGGACAGACGGAAAGGGTAAATCAATCATTGGAACAATATCTAAGATGTTTTGTTTCTGATACACAAGATAATTGGGCTGATCTCTTACCATGGGCTGAGTTCGCACATAACTCCCTTAGAAACGAATCCACCCAAGAGTCGCCCTTCTTCGTCAATTATGGCTACCACCCTAACTCTCTTCCTATTTCTTCTAATACCTCTGGAGTCCCTGCTGCTGATGCCAGAATCAATGCTCTTCAAGAGTCATGGAATAAGATTCGGAGAACTCTCCAGGAATCCGTAAAATGCGCCCAGGTTTAAGACAGGAGACAAGGTATGGCTCTCATCAAAGAACATCAGATTAAAGACACCTACTGCTGCGGCAGCCTTTATTCTAACATTTGCCACTAATTGGCTGGGGATTTACTCCAGCTGGCACCGTGACTAAACAGCGCGCCAGCCGCATCCCCTCCGTGCACCCCTTCCACTCCGCGCGCATTTTATTTCCCCTTCCCGACCCCCTAGCTGCTCCTGCCTTTGCCCCTCTGCTTCCCCGCACCCCCGCTTACCTCACTTCAACTTCAGGGGTGTCGGGGAAGCCGGGGAAGCTTGGCGCACCACGTGACTGTGACGTCACAGTGACGCTCCGACATGCCGCCGTCACCACGTGGCCCGCACGCATCCAGCCGTGCGGGCAAAGTTAGAATTAAATGTGACGCCACTGTACCTTAAAATTGGCTCCCAGATTCTTGGGACCATTCAAGATCCTGGAACAGGTTTATCCTGTGGCGTACCGCCTGGACTTACCTCCCTCTATGAAGATACCATCGGTATTCCATGTCTCTCTTATGAAACCTGTCAAACAGAGTTCCAGGTATCCTGATGTTGTTTCCCCTCCTCCTCCTCCTCCTGTGTTGGTTCATGGTCAAGAGGAATTCGAAATCCGCTCTGTCATTGACTCAAGAATCTCCAGAGGAAAGGTGCAGTTCCTTGTACACTGGAGGGGTTTCGGCCCTTCTTGGGTCTCCAGTGACCAGATTCACGCTCCCGGCTTGCTCAGACGCTTCCACGTAAGGTACCCAGACAAGCCATTTATGGATCGTCCGGAGTTCGATCCTCAAGCGGGGGGTACTGTGAGGATTCGGGGATTGCGTCCCTTGCGGCGTGGTTCCTCCTCTCTACATAACAGTACTGCAGCGGCTGCTGCCTCCGATCTGCCCCACCCCTGGTGCGCGCACCTCCGCTCTGTTTACAGAGTGTGTGCGCACCTGCTCCTCTTCTACCAGGTCAGAGACCTTAGCTCCGTCCCCTCGGTCACGCCGCGCCTCCGCTGCGCGCGGCGTGCACGTGTGATGTCGCGCAACGAGCCCCAGTTGCGAGTCAAGATTGCTGTGAGCCCTTGTCTCCTGCAGCCTATCCTTTGCATCTGCAGAGGCTCCGCCTCCACTCCGCTCCCTCTCCTACTGGTTCCTGTCTCCTATAAGAAACTTCCTCTTCCTGTCATACCTTGCTGAACATAACCTTGTGTAGCCTTTGCATGTGCCTGTCTTGTCCAGCCCATTCTTGTCTTGTTCTCTGCAGTTAACCTCGTGTACCGACCTGGCTTTGCATTTGGATTCTCTCTGGCTCTTGACCCCTGGCATACGGATAACGACTACGAGTACCTCTCCAACCCCAGACCACAGGCTTATGGACTCCAACTACGTGTACCTCTCCAACCCACGTACCCCGGCAAGTATTGGATTAACCCTTTCAACATACCCAGACCCAGCAACGCTACAAACCACCTTCTGGGCTCACCCCCGCTACTGTGGGTGTGTGGCACAGTCCTTCCCACCTCAGTGCCGGGGTCAGGTCTTGTTTGTGGGCTCGCGCAAGCGTTACACAATTCCTCTTAGATACAGATGCAGCGGCTGTTATTCGAACATTTCACGGAGACGTTTTCGTGTGCTCTGCTGTATTCCATGTGGCATTCACACGGCCAATCACACAAAGCACATGTGTTTATCGCGGTTGCTTTGTTTGAATTTCATGGATTCTGTTTCTTTGGGTGCAATTCTTCACATATCCGTGGCAGAAATGAATGAATTGTACTGTGCTGTGCTACTGTGCTACTGTGCTACTGTGTCAATTTCATGTGTTTAAAAACAAGAACACTAAAATGCAATTTTCTGCACTCGCGTCTTAAGGCGGTAAGGTTGGAAGAAATCACGCACCATGACATGGGTATTCCGAGGTATACAACGCGTGAAATGTTCGAATAACGGCCGCTGCATCTGTAGCAACAATCTCAAATGAATTTTGAATCAATATGTACTAACCTATGTCTTTTTATTTCCCCCCTTTTTTTATTTCTCCTATTTTTTCCAAGATTTCAGAATATGGGACTATGGGAACCTTAGATATACAAATGTTATCTAGGATTTTAGCAATATTGTGTTAATCCACCTCTCTGGCAAACTCACTATCTAATCACTTCTATGTGTCAACCAATAAGGTGTGTCTGAAACTCAAGTATCCACACCTGTTTTTTGGAAATCATGTTCTGATGTTGGGTTCAAATAGCACACTCTCTTCATTCACAATCTTCCCTGATGCACTTGCTATGAAACGCGTTGGAATTGACTGTGTGCTATTTCTATTGAACCAATTGAGCTTACTCCTTGCAAGAGCTCTTTATTTTCTATTTGAATTCAACCTGTCTCCAATACTGCTGAAACAGTGACATCACTACCAAGCACCTGCACTGCATTTGCTGTATTGATGGAGGCAATTCTATATTCAGATACACCAGCCTAGTCGACAGAGACATGGGGCGTTTGCCCTTGATACCGGGAGTGGATGCATTCTCTAACGGAGTTGGCTTTCCTCTGCCGTGCTCTGGTGTCTACTACAGAGACCTGGAGTGTGTGTCACCTCTAGTGAAGCTGGCTTCTTCCTCTTTCCTCACGCGGGACGATTTTCACCACTACAGCCAGGAGCGGGGGTGCCTTCCCTACAGGATTCAATGTGTGTTTAAACATGACATTAAAGTCTCTTGATTCACTGCTCCGGCGGAATTAAATGTGACCATCATTAACCGCATGACGACCACGGGCCTCCGGTAACACTGTATCAATGATATCTATTATTGTTCAATCTCTATGTTTTTATTTTGTGCAATATGTATTCAAGTACATATGTTTTACTAAAATAATTGTGGATGTCAATTTTGCGCTGGTTTTGTCATTCCTATCTTTCCCTCTAAAGGCTTTGAGCCATTTTTTGAACTAGCTGCATATTTTTATGCTTGGAGCAGATTTATACATACATACTGTATACAAGTCTTGTCACTATTATATTCACACCAATACGTGCTCCTCTTTTTCCTATATTTGAGTACTCACTTTTTTTTACAAATTCAATACCACTTTTTCTCTTCAGTTTAAGAGATTTATTTTAGGGTTCATCATGGAGGACCTGGCCATGGTCTATGGTAGGTGTTTTACTACTAGTAACACTACTGAGATTCTTCTGTTTAGTAGACTAGTCTGCATTGGGTGAAAAACAGGAAAACAAGATAATAGTGTTAACTAAAATAAAAAATAGGGTTCCATGTCAAGCCATAAATCAAGAATGTAGGGAAACTACGGGACTCGCTGCTCCAATATAAAGTACCAAACAAGTACAAGAAAGCCAAGGATGTACCTGTTCCCAACTACAACTGGTTGACTGCAAAAATTAAATATTCAGTATAACAGTATGTGTTTGTTCACGTATGAATTAGACACATGGAGCCTAAATGCAAACACAGTGCAGAAGCTTCAGACAACTCAAAGAAGTATGTAGAGTTGTATACTAGTATTACTGACACAATCAGAGAAAGAGAGAGAGAATAAACCCTTCTTGTTTGCACTCAATAGCCTTTAAGCAAATTAAAAGGAAATAGCGACTTAAAGTACATACAACATTAATAAAAAAAGTATGTTTATATTAATGCTAGAAATAGTATAGTCCAGCTCTTCAAATTGTTGTACCACTAGTATATTTAGAAATAAATAAACGTTTAGTATTTGTCATAGTATAGTACAGCTTTTACAAGTGCTGTATGATTAGTACATTAAGAAATACATTTAGTACTGCTTATCTAGAATAAACCTTCACACAATATATCTTTTGTTAACCAATACTTTATTTAGTATATAACTTGCACTGTTGTTTTCTTAAAAGAGGCTGAGGAGCAAGGCCACAAATACTGTTTTGCTACAATTTACATGCCATAGTAGTTTAGTTCAGTTAGCCATCTGTTGGTTGTTTAGAGTAGGGGTGCGCAAACGTTTCTTGCTGTGCCCCCCTGCCTGCTCTCCTCAATCATCGCACCTCTCCCCCTTACCTCGGTGCAACATCAAATGACGCTGTGGAATCGTGTGACGTCACGTGACCAGCGGGGTCATTTGACGTCAAGATACCATGGCAACCGTGACATCAGATGACCCCGCAGCATCATTTGATGCCGCATTGCCATGGTCACGCATCCTGACGCCGGCTGAACCTCGGTAAGTAGAAGTTGCAGAGACCTTGCGTGGTCCCCTGGCACTTAATTAAAAGCCTTGGGGAAAAGCATGCAACCTCTGCCACCGCCCCCCCCCCAAAAAAAAATCATGCGCCCCCCCAGTATGCACACCCCTGGTTTAGAGAGATCACATTCATTGCATAAAAAGTAACCCTAAATGTATGTTTCTCTCTTAGCATGCTAGCTTGGTACTATTCAACATGGACCTCATTTTGTTTAGGTACTGTACATTTAATTATAGTGCTACTGTATGCTTCACTATAATTTCTGTGATTGTCTTTCAAGCCCCTATCTATGATAGAGGAGTCACAGAAAACATCTACACTGGAGTATTTAATTATAATATACAGTATACACCACTCTACTAATCATTAGTACTCTAAAGCTTACAGGGAATTAATACTCAAATGCTTCCTAATAGTGCCAAGCTAGAAGTAAATAAAAGCAAGATACAGTATACATCTAATTTAAAGTATGGAGCTTTGTTGGTTAACTCTGTATTTTTTTAATATATAGCCAGTGTAGCCCGGTGGGGTTTGGGCTATAGGTCTGCCCTCCTCCTGGCATTAATCCCTGCGTAAGGGCAGGTTGCCAGGAGTAATCATGGGTTTTCCCCACTTCATGCTGTGCAGTGAGTCAGTGAAGGCAGTGTCATCAGGCTCTGTGTCCAATTAGAAGACACAGGGGTGGTGCCTGCTGGAGTTACATACTGCATAGTACTTCCTATTTAGTGAGTCTGTCCCTGGTGTGAGAGGGGCAAGGTAACCCAGACCAAGCTGCCAGTACTGGCAGGCTTGAGGCCTCCCTACGGGAAGTGAGGGTATACCACATACCCCCTATCCTAAAAGAGGATAGGGGAAGAGCAGGACCCACTCTCAGTGCCCTAGGCTGGGAGTGAGGTCAGGGACATCCTGGAGGGAGACAGCTTGCTGTGTGATCTGGCTGCTGAATAAAAAAGACCACTAAAGAGATACTGCACTTTTACCTATACACCTGCCTGAGAGTGAAGTATAACAGGAGGAGAGGAAGGAACATTCTCTTGTAGATACTTCACCCCATACAGCTGGGGGCTGCACGAGATGGGGGCAATGCAGCAGTTAGTGAGATTGAGGCACAACCCCAGAAGCCTGTCCTGTTATCCCCATGTCATCGCGGGAGACTCAGGGCCCCCTGTTACCAGCAGGTATGCACCACACTAAGACACGTAGCCTGAGCAGTATATTCCCAAGGAGACCCTATGTGAGATGGGGGGGGGGGATAAGCGTTACACAGTATAGTATATAGTCTTGAAACCAGAATGATTTAGATAGGCGCTAAATAAAAGTGCAGTGATATAGTGATAGATTCACACAGGAAAAAATATATATATAAGTAACTGAAACGATTTCTCAACCTTCCTGTGGGGGATATGTACAGATCCCCCTCAAATGGAATAGATACAGGTGGTTGGAAGGGAGCCAAAGTCGCAGGAACATCCAAAAAATAAAAGGAAATATAATAGTGCAATATGTTGTGATAAAACGAATTCTGAGTTATCTTGGCTCTATAGAGTGTCTACTTACAATAAGTAGGTATATATAAAGCGTTTTGCAAATTAGGATGGTGCCTAAAATTTACAGCCTGCTACACACCATCCTAAGTTGCAAAACGCTTTATATATACCTACTTATTGTAAGTAGACACTCTATAGAGCCAAGATAACTCAGAATTCGTTTTATCAAAACATATTGCACTATTATATTTCCTTTTATTTTTTGGATGTTCCTGCGACTTTGGCTCCCTTCCAACCACCTGTATCTATAGTATATAGTCTCACATAGGAAATCAGATGCCGGATATCCTCCATTGAGGATGCTTCATCTGTCCCCCTGCATTAGGATTTAAAAGGTTTAAAAGGGGGTTACCTCCTCCCCCCCTCTTCTCTCCACAGAGGAAGATAGCTGCAAGGTGTCTAGTACACCATTGAAAGTACATACTGTAGCTTGCCCCCGTGGGTATCCAGATTTAGTGCCTGATATGAAAGGGTTTATTTCCTCAGCTGGAGGGAAGGGAGTGCAAGGTGTCTGTATGTCTATGTATATCTTTATTTATATAACACCCACAATGTACTCAGTGCTTTACAAAAGAGACAATACAGTACACAGAATTATAATACAGTAAGTGCAAACAAAATTAGACCATAGGAAAGGAACCCCCCCCTCCCTCCCCACAGAGACAGGAGGGAAGGAAAAAAGTGCAGTATATGAGAGCTTGACTACAATTGTTGGTAGGAGTATTGGATATGTAACTAATAAAAAAGCTATTTATTTAGACAAGTAACTAATATTAATGGAAACATCTTATTTATTCTAATTGATAGCAGATTATACTAACAATATTAAAATTGCAAACAATGTCCATCAGATACATTATCCAAGCAAAGATATCTTATTTTTCCAAGGTGTACTGTACCTGTAAAATGTCCTTTTACGTCTATTTCATAAAGTAGTTACTACAACATAACAGACCATAGGTAGTAAATTCAAACCGCGCTCTTGCTTCCTAACATGATCTTGAAGTAGATCAACTCTTCCCTCTTGCAGCTGATGTGATGTGAAGGCACCCCTCCTCCACCGATCCCGTCGTAGGATGACTCCAAACGTCAGGTGTCAATGAAAAATGAAACACAAGAGCGCACCAAGGGTCAAGATTTAATAAAACAAATTGATAAATAACAAGTAAAAACTTACATATAGAGATATATAAGTCCAGTAGAGCAGTGCAGGGGCAACAGTCCTGGTGGTGTCCTGGGCGCAGAGGGATGGTGCTGAGGCTTACTGGTCAGTCCCGCACGCTGGGGCTGGCTGGCTCGGCACCACGTTGTTGTTCCTTCCGGGTTGCGGCTTCTCGCAGGACCCGTGAATAGTAGCCCACCACAAACGCCGGTTCTCCAATGAAACTCACTCCGGCGAACCGAAAGAGTCTCTGGCTGTTTTTAGGAGTGCTGGGACTTGTTCCACCAATTGGCTGATTACCAATGTGCTTCAGTATCGTGTGAAACGCGTTGCAAAGCTCACACAGTGCTATTGGTAATCAGCCAATTGGTGGAACAAATCCCAGCACTCCTAAAAACAGCCAGAGACTCTTTCGGTTCGCCAGAGTGAGTTTCATTGGAGAACGGCGTTTGTGGTGGGCTACTATTCACGGGTCCTGCGAGAAGCCGCAACCCGGAAGGAACAACAACGTGGTGCCGAGCCAGCCAGCCCCAGCGCGCGGGACTGACCAGTAAGCCTCAGCACCATCCCCCTGCGCCCAGGACACCACCAGGACTGTTGCCCCTGTACTGCTCTACTGGACTTATATATCTCTATATGTAAGTTTTTACTTGTTATTTATCAATTTGTTTTATTAAATCTTGACCCTTGGTGCGCTCTTGTGTTTCATTTTTCACAACATAACAGACCTTGGTAATTTTGATTAATCACATAAAAAGAAATGATTATTTTTAAGATCAATACTCACATACAAAATATAGTAACAAATAGCGGTGGAAAGAAAAGAAAAAAATGTGCGGTGCTCGAAAAAAAAAGCCAAGGAATTGTATAAACCAAAATAGAGTTCAATGATGATTCCGTAGTACACCCCCCCCCCCTGAATAACCAATTAAGGATTGCCAACCCATAAGCATGTGGAACAACCGTAGTGGTAATCACTGCTCCATTGTAATCCGACTAGTAGGCTAGGGTCCCCACAAGCAATGCAGTAAGGGACCTCACAATAAAGTGTCCAGACATATGATATCGGAATGGAGGATTTGCAATGTGATAGTAAATAACTCACGTTAGGGTTGGTGATGTCCTTGTGGCTACCCAGCCTTCTTCCACAGCAGGGGGTGTGCTTCCGTTTTTCTGAGGTACGTAACACAAAGTGGTGGGGAAAAAAAGGCACTGATACTCAGGAAACAAGGGAATGAATGATGTCCAAGAGAGCGTGTACCCATAAAAATAAATGATTTAATGGATCATGCAAAAAACAGCTACATTACTGGGTACACAGACCCCCACCAACGCGTTTTGAGCGTAAGCTCTTTCTAAAGGTGACTATCAGATGTACTCACCAGTCTGTTTAAATACCCATGAGCCGCACTGCTGTCCACTCACCGTTCACTTCCTGAAACCCTCAGGAGTGACGCGAACGTGATGACGTCAGCGCGTACCGTGGAGCATACAAAATACTACAACTTTATTGATCAAATACATAAAAACAATTGCAAAGGGAAAAACACATTAGAATACTCGGTATAACTTTCAACATGGAAAAACAAAGAACCAAAAGGACATATTTAAAAAGAAACATCATGAACTAAATGAATATCTCTAATAAAAGAAAGAAAATACCTAACAATAAGACGGACAGATTAACTAATGTATAAATACATATAGGTCTATAATAGTGCGAAACAATGACCACTCTAAATACTGTACATACACATATGTATAAAACGTCAACATCTATATTGAAAAAAGGAGAAATCGTGTAATGAACTGTAAAAGAAACTGAGAATGAAATCACTGAGGGTGACTAATGTGTTAAATAATATAATAAGCAACATAAATGTATTCATTAATCATAGTTGTTATAATGAAATATTATACATTAAAGTACTATTATTATTAAAAACCATATGCTTGAACAATATATTTAATGAATTCATATTTAAATTCAATATCCACACTACATAGGTATTGATATGACTATAACCCATACAGGAGAGTAAATATAGATGAGGACAATGTACAGAATGGGAGAAGTTAATCTAGAAATTAGATGAGAATGTGTGGACACCTATAAGGTGTTGATATAGAACTTAAATAGTAGTCCAGCTATCTCGTATGATAAACAAATTATCTATAAAATAAACCTCCTTTCTCCCGACATAACCTGCATGATATGCAGGATAACCCCCAAATCATAAGGCAACAAATTCAAAAGCAATAGCAATGAAACAGTTAATTGTTAATCAATGTAGATATGGTGCCAAATCCCAATCAGAGTTGAGGCCATAGGGTATTCTGGTCTTTAATGTAAAAATCCAGTAATGTTCTTGTTTATCTAGAAGTTCCACCCTTAATGGTACCTCTCCAAACAGAAATTGTCATGTAACAAGGTGACAACTCTTTTATTCATCACACAACAAATTAGACAATCTGACCAAATAAGATCTATCATATACTTTAAAATTGGACAGTGATCTCAAAATCATTCTTGACAGTAAATCTAAATTTGTTTTTAGAAAAGCAAAATCCCTGGGGTCGTTTCTTTCTCCAAGTTTATTTAACTCTAGAACACATCAAAGGAAAATAAACAACATTCCCAAAGGGTTTTATACATGTGGTCATTGTGTAATATGTAAATATGTCAATCCTATTAAACAAGTGACATGTGTTTTTCCCAAAACCATACGTACAATCAAGAATTTTATGACTTGTAATTCAAGCTATACAATTTATCTCTTGAGATGTGGATGTGATAGGGGCTATGTTGGCCGAACCATTAGACCACTTAAACAAAGGATTATGGAACATGTTCGTGCCATTAAAAACAAGACCTATCACATCCAGTCTCAAGACATTTCTCCACATGCCCACAAGGTACCTGTTGCAGGGTACATGCAACTACACACGTGGGTTTTCTTGACAAGGCTGTTTTATTTAGCCTTAAAAGATATACAGCACACAAAACAAAAATAGCTTTCCATCAGCAAAAACGAAATTGGCTTTTTCTTCAGCAAACCAAACAAAACAGTTTCTCTTTAGCAGACAGTTTATATATAAGGCAGCTACCCTTTTTCTATGCAGGGGACAGACAGTTCACAATACAACTACTTTGCTACTCAGACCTTGTTTTCAGGAATCTCTTTACTTCTTACTCCTCTCTCATCAACAGCAGCTTCCATGTGTCTACAGCCTGGGGTTTAACACATCTTGATTAGGCAGCTGGGTTCCAACTAATTGTCATGAGGTTCCCAGCTGAAGTTAACCTAGTCAGTGCTGCACTGCAGACTAGACATAGGTTTTCTAGGCATATAACTGGTGGCTTTTATTTACCCTGTCACATTCCTCCCCTGTTAGTGTGTGGCTGGGGCTACGCACGGCTGAAGCCTGACCATCCACCCCTTCTCTAGAAAAGAAGTCAGCATTTGCGTTCTCTTTTCCCGGTCTATGCTGAATCTCAAATGAGAAGGGTTGGAGGGCCATATACCACCTAGTCAATCTAGCATTGGAATCGTTCATGCTATGTAACCACTTCAGTGGAGCATTATCCGTCACCAAAGTAAAATGGACTCCTGCCAGGTAATGCCTCAAAGCCTTGATTGCCCACTTTACTGCGAGGCACTCTTTTTCAATCACTGAGTAGTTTTTTCCCCTGGGAACAGTTTCCTACTCAGGAAAAGGATAGGATGTTCAACTCCCTCAAACTGTTGTGACAACACTGCCCCTAGCCCTATCTCTGATGCATCTGTTTGCACTATAGAAAGGGCTGTTGAAGTCTGGGCTTCTAAGAATGGGACCCTCTGATAGATACCTTTTTATGTCCTCAAAGGCTCTCTGACAATCCCTTGACCACACTTGTGTAGGGGCACACTTTTTTGTGAGGTCCGTTAAAGGGGCTGCTACTTCAGAATAGTTGGGGATGAACCGCCGGTAGTACCCTGCTAAACCCAATAGAGAGCGTACCTGCGTTTTTGTTTGGGGGGTCGGAACTTCATTCAGGGCAGCTACCTTGTCGGCTAGTGGCCTTACTTTTCCACCTCCCACTGCATACCCTAAATATTTGGTTTCCGCTTTACCCAAGGCACATTTCTTAGGGTTGGCTGTGAGCCCTGCCTCTCTTAGAGATTTGAGGTCCGCTTTCAGCCTATTTAGATGGGCCCGCCAGTGTTTACTATAAATGACAATGTCATCTAGGTAGGCTGCGGCTTAAGTCCTATGGGGCCTCAGTACCTTATCCATGAGTCTCTGAAATGTGGCTGGGGCTCCATGCAGTCCAAATGGCATTGTCACAAACTGGTATAAACCCATGGGAGTGGCAAAAGCTGTTTTGCATTTGGACTTTTCCTCTAAGGGTATTTGCCAGTATCCTTTTGTCAAGTCCAACGTGGATATATATTCCGCGTTACCAAGGGCGTCAATTAATTCGTCCACCCTTGGCATCGGATATGCGTCAAACTTGGGCATCGGATATGCGTCAAACTTGGATTCCGCATTGATCTTTCGGAGGTCCACACAAAATCTTACCTTCCCATCGGGTTTAGGGACCATAATTAGTGGACTACACCACTCACTGCATGATTCCTCAATCACTCCTAAGTGTAACATTTCTTGTACCTCCATCTCTACCAGAGCCCTACGACTTTCAGGCAACCTAAAAGGACGGGAACGTACTTTTATCCCAGGTGCTGTCTCGATTGCATGGGAAATTAAGTTAGTTTGTCCTGGTAAGTCAGAAAAAACATCCTGGAATTGTGTAATTATTGCTAACAAGTCCCCTTTTTGTTCAGAGGACAACTGTTTACCCATTGGGATTTTATCGTCACTCACGATGTTCTCCCGTGGAGGCTGAGGATCCAAGTCCGTTTCCTCCTCCACTGGGTGGATGAATAGAGACCGCTGCATCTTACAGGGTTTCAGCAAGTTCACATGGTAAATTTGTTTACCCTTCCTGGACCCTGGTTGAGCGATCTCGTAATCCACATCATCCGTATGGTGGAGTACTTCAAATGGGCCCTGCCATTTGGCCAGGAGTTTACTCTCGCAACTGGGTAACAATAACATCACCTTGTCTCCTGGGTGAAACACTCTCATGCGAGCATTCTGATTGTAATGTCTCTCCTGACTGTCCTAGGCTGATCTAAGATTCTCCCTGGCAAAATGGCCGACCACATCTAGGCGCTTCCTAAGGTCTAGTACATATTGCAGGGTATTCTTAGAAGGGGACTGCTGTTCCTCCCAGGACTCCTTTAGGAGGTCTAGGATACCCCGGGGTTGGCGGCCATAGAGCAATTCAAATGGGGAGAATCCCATGGAGGCCTGGGGAACTTCCCGCACTGCAAACAGCAGAAAAGGGAGAAGTTCATCCCAGGCTCTCTTCTCTGAATGTACAAATTTCCTCAGCATCCCTTTTAGAGTTCGGTTAAATCTTTCCGCCAATCCGTCAGTCTGTGGATGGTAGACCGATGTCCGAACAGACTTGACCTCTAGTAACTTTAAGACATCCTGCATCAGTTTAGCCATGAAATGTGTACCTTGGTCTGTCAACATAACCTGGGGAAGTCCAACCCGTGAGAACAGTTCCAACAACTTGTTGGCTACTTGCTTCGCCGTTGCTGTTTTCAGGGGGAACGCCTCAGGATACTTTGTTGCATAGTCCACTATTACAAGGATAAACCTGTGTCCTTTCGCAGAAGGTTCTAGAGGTCCTACCAAGTCTACCCCAATCCTCTCAAAGGGAACTGACACCAAGGGTAGAGGAACCAAAGGGGCTGGTTTTTGTCCTTTTGGACTAGTTAGCTGGCACTCCGGACATGCTGCACATAGCTTAGCAATATCACTATGCATCCCTGGCCAATAGAATCGGGATGACATACGGTCCAATGTTTTATCCCTGACCATGTGACCACCCCAATGGACAGTATGGGCTAGAGTGAACACAGATTTAACAAACGCCTTGGGAACCAATATCTGTCTGGTGACCTCCCCTGTTTGTGTCTGCCTATTCACCTTATATAGGATATCTTTGATAGCTCAAAATGGGGGAATACTATCACCCCTGTGCATCTAAAATCTGTTCATCAATTTTCACCACCTTGTCATACTGCTAGCAAGGACTGGGTCTTCCCTTTGCTTCTGGCGAAAGTCAGGGAGGTACAGGTCTGGTAAATCTCCATGGCCCATATCCCCCTCCCTTTGGCCATCCCCAGCCATCACTTGTGACCTCTAACTACTAGAATGATCACCTTGAGACCCAGATTTCTGCAACCAGTCCTGTTTGTCCAAGTGTCTTTGCTTCCGAGTCTTTTGAACCCGGTGTCTACTGGGAAAAAGGTCTGCCGAGAAGGGGAACAGTTTGCCAGGGTTCTCCTGAGCCCTAGAAGGAGGCTCCTCATGAAAGACTGGGGCCATTAGGTCCGAAAAGAAAGGCCAGTCCCGACCGAGCACAACGGGGGCAGGGAGCCAAGGAGCGACTCCTACTTCGAGGTAAGCCTCCTGACCTTTTACCTGTAGCCGGATTTTGGCCGTCGGATAGCGTTTTACATCGCCGTGTATACATTGTATGCTCCATGGGGAGTCAAAAGAACACACGTTGGGCGGTAACAGTACCTGGAGGACCAGAGTTTTCCCAGAGCCCGAATCTACAAGGGCCTGGACAGTTTTTCCCCCAATCAGGGCTGGAAGTAGCCAGGGCTTGTTATTTTCCCCAGTAAAAGCCGAGGCGACGGTTCTGCTGAATGAACAATCCATCAGTGGACAGTCCACATACCGGTGGCCTTGTTCTCCACAGGCAGAACATGGAGAGGGTTCCTTCGCAGGAGGGGGCTGTGGAGAGCGCTCTGCTGGACCGGTTACTGGAGACCAGGCATCTGGTGGGTCCTGTGGGTGACGTCCTCGGAAGTTCCTCTCACTTTGCGACGAGCCGACATCCGGAAGGAGATGAGGGTCTCTGCGGGGACAAGCATTTGGACTCCGTCCTTGCTGGAACGACTGCTCCTTCCGTTGGACTTGGCGGTTCCGTGACGGGCCGTAGGTTCCCCGTTGATCCGACCTCCCTCTTTGGGCGTCCTTAAGTGCCGGTGGAGTCGGGTCCAGGACACTCGCCTGCTGCTCAGCCCCAAGGAAGTTCTCCACGAGTCGGACCACCAAAGCTAGGGTTTCAGCAGCGTGGCGTTTTACCCACGAATGTGCGGAAGGGGGTATTATTTGTAGAAATTGTTCCAAAACCACCTGCTCAAGAATTGCCTCCTTAGTGCAATCCTCGGGTTGTATCCAGCGTGTACATAAGTCCAATAATCGCTGAGCGAGGACCCGGGGTCTCATCTTAGTGGTGTACTTCATGTTCCGGAACTGCTGCCGGTAGGTCTCTGGGGTCAGACCTAAGCGATCCAGTATGGCGGCTTTTACTTGTCGGTAGTCCATTGCCTGATCTGCTGGGAGACCCTGATATGAGGCCTGGGCTTCTCCTATGAGGAGCGGGGCCAAAGCAGTTGCCCAGCGATCTGTAGCCCAGCCCTGAGCTTCGGCAACTCTTTCAAAAGTCAGTAAAAAAGCCTCTGGATCCTCGTTCTGAGCCATTTTCCTCAGGAGTATCGGGGGGTCTGCTTGCTAGTTCTGCACTGGCAGACCCTTGGAATTGGGTCAGCAGCTTGGCAATCCGCTCATCCTGTGCTGCTTGTAGTCTTTCATCTCTCTCAGCTTGCAGCAGAGCCTGGTCCTGCATTAACAGTCCCTGCTGTTTGGTCTGCTCCTGCATTAACTGTCCCTGCTGTCTGGTTTGCTCGCACATAAACTCTTTCAACATTTCTTCCATTCTTGTGTGTGTGTGTGGCCCTTTAACTGCAGAAGCCTTTTGAAAAAAAACCTTCCCAATTCTTGACACCATATGTTGCAGGGTACATGCAACTACACACGTGGGTTTTCTTGACAAGGCTGTTTTATTTAGCCTTAAAAGATATACAGCACACAAAACAAAAATAGCTTTCCATCAGCAAAAACGAAAATGGCTTTTTCTTCAGCAAACCAAACAAAACAGTTTCTCTTTAGCAGACAGTTTATATATAAGGCAGCTACCCTTTTTCTATGCAGGGGACAGACAGTTCACAATACAACTACTTTGCTACTCAGACCCTGTTTTCAGGAATCTCTTTACTTCTTACTCCTCTCTCATCAACAGCAGCTTCCATGTGTCTACAGCCTGGGTTTTAACACACCTTGATTAGGCAGCTGGGTTCCAACTAATTGTCCTGAGGTTCCTAGCTGAAGTTAACCTAGTCAGAGCTGCACTGCAGACTAGACATAGGTTTTCCAGGCATATTCCAGGTGGCTTTTATTTACCCTGTCACAGTACCATTAAGACTTTTTCTTTCTCTGGCATAGATCAGATCAATCCCCCAATTCGGGGAGGTGACAGACTACATATGTTGAACAAAAAAGAGATGTACTGGATTTATACCTTAGATACTTTGTACCCTTCAGGTATCAACATAGATTGTGAGTTTAAGCATTTTTTATAAGTATAGATATATTATATATTATTTATCTATTAATTTTTTAGGTATATATAAATTTATCCTGATCCATTTGACCCCAAGATATATTTTCTTTTTATCCAATACATCTGATCTATGTATTATAATCTGTTTCCATTGGTTTAATCTGTTGAGAAAAATTATTATTAATTTGTTATATTTAATTATACTATAACTTTTTCCTTCATATTATTTGTGGTGAATTAATATGATGGTGATTTATTTATGTGTCATCTTGTAGACTTTATGCATTATATATGTATCATTATTATTACAAATATATTTTCTTTATATAAAATATGTTATTGTATATTGTAGATTTTTCTAATTGTTCTTTATCTACTTGCACATTTTCAATTCTGATATGGACCAAGATGACATCATTGTTATACATTTCCAAGAAGGGTTTTTTTAGCATTTCATTATTATTATTTTTTTATTATTTCAAATTTGTATTGCCTTTTATGTTTACTTTTTACTTATGTTTTATATATCATTTCTAATTTTTATTTTTATTTTTTCACATGTATTATTTATTTAGTTTATTATTTTTCAATTTGATTTATTATATTGTAATTTTGTTTCTTTTTTTATTTTTCCATGAGATGTTACTACTTTTTTTGGAATTAGATATACATGGTGTATAAGATTTGGTTTATCTTATAAATGTCTATTTTTGTTATGTTTTGTGTTTTTAAACATAGTTCATTTTTTGCCTGGTTAGGGATCAGCTGTGACGAGGCAACCTTGTGCTCTATAACTTTGTTCATGAGCTGTTTAATTAATGATGTTTTTGACCTCTTGATTACCTAATTGATATCATTTGGTTTGAAGGTGTGCACTCACATCAGACCACTATATTACCAGGCATGGAATGAACACTAGTACTCTTTGATAAAGCGCCTCCACGGCGGGAAACGCGTCAGAGTTTTTTAACTGTGTCTGTCAGTTCTCATGGCATAATTGCCCAATAAAGTAGTTTATTTTTAATTTTTGCCTCCAGCCCTTTGCTTTTGCAGTGCTCTACCTTCACCCCCATTTTTTCTGCATCTACTATGGTATTGTAGCACGCTTGTCCAGTCATTTCCACAGCTGTTTCATCAGGAAGATTTCCTCCAGAGCTGCATTGTGGTGCTCGTGTAGCCGGCGCGGTGTCGGTGCTTTATCCCTTCACCTTCACATCAGCGGGAGTCAAGATCTGACCGAGAAGACCGGCATTTAGTTGTGGATGCTTGCCGGTCAACCTTCAGCCCCTACCCCCTGCATGGCATCGGGTCATATCACGCAGGTGGTACTACAGCTCCCGGTGGGACAATAGGAGGCTCATCTTCCAGGTCCCTGTCCTTATTTCAGTTTGGGCTGCCCGGGTTGCCATCCCTGCGGTCCGAGGTGGGAGGTTCCAACTCCCTCGGTTACCACTCCGAGGTGGGAGATTCAGCTCCCTCGGTTACAGCACCGAGGTGGGAGGTGGACTCCCTCAGACACATTGCCGAGTTTGGGAGCTAGGCTCCCTCGGTTGCTGTTCGTGCAGGGGAGACAGCCAGCTAGGAGACGTGAGGGTCCTCCCGACGGGGTACAGGTGAGGTGGTAACAGCACTGACTTTGCGCTATTTTGGGCTGCACTGGAGGAGCCACGGATTTAATCTTTATTCATACCGGCATATTTGTATTCATTATTTATTAATTGTGAACTTCGCACTATTGCAGCATCAGTGTGGAGGCTTCTCTCCCATTTTTTCCTTCGCACTATTATAGACCTATATGTATTTATACATTGATTAATCTGTCCGTCTTATTGTTAGGTATTTTTTTTCTTTTAGTAGTTCATTTAGTTCATGATGTTTCTTTTTAAATATGTCCCTTTGGTTCTTTGTTTTTCCATGTTGAAAGTTATACCGAGTATTCTAATGTGTGTTTTTCCCTTTGCAATTGTTTTTATGAATTTGATCAATAAAGTTGTAGTATTTTG
Source organism: Ascaphus truei (assembly GCF_040206685.1). NCBI lineage: Eukaryota > Metazoa > Chordata > Amphibia > Anura > Ascaphidae > Ascaphus > Ascaphus truei. The sequence goes on along the minus strand of NC_134485.1, from coordinate 33,196,805 downwards.
TATGCTCCACGGTACACGCTAAAGTCATCACTTGCGCGTCACTCCTGAGGGTTTCAGGAAGTGAACGGTGAGTGGACAGCAGCGCGGCTCATGGGTATTTAAACAGACTGGTGAGTACATCTGATAGTCACCTTGAGAAAGAGCTTATGCTCGAAACGCGTTGGTGGGGGTCTGTGTACCCCGTAATGTAGCTGTTTTGTGCATGATCCATTAAATCTTTTATTTTTTATGGGTACACGCTCTCTTGGACATCATTTATTCCCCTGTTTCCTGAGTATCAGTGCCTTTTTTTCCCCCACCACTTTGTGTAACAAATAGCGATGACATTCCAAATAAGTTATGGTATTCTTAAAGATGGTTACATGTTTTTTTTTCTGGGTGAGATCATTCTTAATTTCATGTTAAAACTTCTGTTTCTTCCATCTTAGTTTAAACCTGTCTATCTCTCATCTCCTGTTGGAATCACTATGTCCTCACATCCTGTGGGAATCAATCATTCTGTGTGTCTCCGCCTGGCGCTACATCGTGGTCGTATCAAGATGTGCTTCTCCCTCACTTTTTGCTACATACAGTATTTATCCAAAGAAAACTACCCAGTCAGCTCTTGAGAATAACTCACTCCACTTCCAACTAGGTCCTACAGCTAACTTGATTTCATCTCATGAGAAACTGCCCACATCTTCATACATACCAAATATGGCATATGTACTGGAGAATTCTCAGAGCTTTCATCATACAGTAGCCTCTTCTCTTAGCTAAGATCACAGTAACATAATTACTCAAGTGTCAATCTAAACAGGGTTTCTCTATAGAGACCTTCAAGACAGCTGCACCTTAAATATAACTCTCCAATGTACGGTAACTGAATATATCCAATATATATATATCAATGAAGAATATGCAACATATTTAATATATCGAAAGAACTATCTGACAATTATACTGCATACTTTGACATTTTGTCTTGATAACTGGTTTCACGCATTACAATATAATTATCATTGAATTTAATTTCTTACAATACCCAAAGTAATACCTCAATTCTCAGGTTTAGATGGATTCCTAAATACCGTATCATGCTTCTTCCATGTATATAATAATTCATAAAATGAATACTAAATATGTGCATTCTTATGGTTCATGTTACTTGAGCATCTGATATTCAATCCACTGTTATAAACAGTAAATTAAAACATAACGTAAACCTAATATTAATATAGGCATGATGGGGTTTACAAGATTGTCTAAAAGCAAAAATGTATATTTGCTAAAAACCTTAATTTAAATTAAAAGCAACCTTTATTTTTTATTACAGTAAATCTACGGGGAAATCTATCTAATTTTTGCGGGATACCAGCTTCACTTACATGGAAAAAGGTTACCCTTGCACAATATAAATGGATTCGCCCATTGAAATCTTCTCCTCCTGTTATTTCATCTCTAGAGAAGAGGGATATGAGATATGAGGGGTCAGGATTAACACAGCGGGGGTCCCTGCTTCTGAATTGAACTCCTGCTGATCAAAAGATATGTAGCCATGCCACCTGTGGCTACTGACCTGCCTTTGTACTGGCAGTAAGCCCTGGTAAGACCAGGCCTTGCAAGCAGTTAATATGGGTGTTCCCCACTACATGGTGTTGCCTTTGAGTAACGGTGGGGCGTGGTGACCACAGGCCTGAGCATGTCCAATCATGGGACAGACCTGGTGTTATCCTCCTGTATGTACTTAAAGGCAGTCCTGCCCCAAATTCAGTGATGTTCCTCTCCCCACTGAGAGAGGCAAGGTCACACACAAGGGAGCCTGAGATTGGGGACTTCCCTAGCCTTCCCTCCTTGGGGGAGAGGGAGTTTGAGCCTATACCCTGACTTCTGATAGGGGAGTCGGGAAGAGCTAGGATAGCTGCAGGGGCCCTGACCTGTAGTGGTTGTCCAGGGACCATCATCCAGTGGATAGCTTAACTTGAGTAAGCTGTGATTGTGCAGACCACTGCTATCTTGAGCGTGGGTGACAATAAAGATCATTACTGTTTGCATATACCTCCTGCCTGGTGTGTGATCTTACTTGGAGGAGAGGGAAGAATTCTACCATAGGAGATCACTTCCATTCATCTACGAGCCTGCGGCAGATGGAGGTGCTGCACTGCTAAAGAACCATGTGGGTAATGTACCCAAGAAACCTGATCCTGTGTCCCAACTACCATCAGCGGAAAGCTCAGCCCTTCAGTTACCAACAAGGATCATGCACCACACGACTAGTAATGGCCACATCTCCACCAGGTGGGGAAAACACAGTTACAGACACATCAACTAAAAAGCATTCAGAAGCAGGGATGCCCACTATGTTAATCCTGATTAAAAATGAGTGTACTAGGTTTTTGGGCATGGGAAAACTGCAGTCGGGCCTCAGTCCAGCCTCAATTGTGCTTCAGTTTCCTTGCGGCAAAGGAAATAAAAAAAATCTTGTTCTATCTGTATGGGGAGCATCATGCCCAGTCAGGATCTCTGAGGAAGGTATATCATGTGGTTAAACACATAGGGCATTACAGTATACCATTCCCTTTGCTGAATAGGAGGTTACTGTTTTGCCGGTTACGGACGTTTGCATTGCTGTGCTGCTGCGCTGCTGCTGCAGCACAGGGGATCCCCCGCCCACGTCATGTAGACGCATCACAGAATTCGTGACTTCTGGGTCATTGACGAAGAGAGAGGAAGTCACCCATCGTGGACTGACTCAAGTGTATGACGCCACTGAGGATACTCACAGGGGATGAAAAACACATTTGGTAGCGGTCATACTGTACCTGGTGGACTACATTGGCTCCCACTCTATTCCACCTCAAGAGTGATTTGTCTTTATAACACTGAAATATAAAGGATTTTATTCTATGTTGCTCCCCTCTTATTTCTTTTAAGATTTTGTTGCTGGAGGAGTGGCTATCCTGTTTTTTGGGGCTACAATATCTGAGTTCCTATACTCAGTATGACATGAAACTTTGAGAATATATCTCCTACAAGTATATTCGTTACTCACAAGTTTTGTAGGATCCCTAGTGTTTAGGTGCGGCTCAGTGGTAAAGACACTGACTCTGGCACTGAGTTTGAACCTGTTTAATTCCACTCTTTGTGACATTGGGTAAGTCACTATGTCCCTGTGCCTCAGGCACAACAAACATAGATTGTAAGCTCTATGGGGTAGGGACTGTCTCTGTAAAGTGCTACGTAAAACTAGCAGTGCTATACAAGAACAAACTATTATTATTACTAAAACCAAAATGACCAATATTAATACAGTGATTCCTATAATGTTATCACATTGTGTGAATACATCTGCTATGTATGATTGTTGTGTTACCCCATTCACAAATCTTACATTGAGAATTTACTACCTAAGTTATGGGGCTAAGTATTTAGTACTCCTCACAGGCATTTGTGGTTTTACAATTTCCACTATTTGGGTCACTGTTAATTAAAAGCAGGTGGCTTTGAAGGGTGTAATTTTCCTAGCGCATTATTTTTTTTAATTTGTCCTTATCATATGTACAGTATTACTTTGTATATAGTGACTTTATTTTCTCTAAAATCCAACAGATGGCTAACTGAACCAAACTACAGTACCTAGGCATCTAAATTGTAGCAAAACAGTATTTGATGTCTTGCTTCTCTGTCTCTGTTAAGAAAACATCAAAAGTGCAAGTCATATAAAATATTTAATAATTAATAATTAAACCAAAGACAAATTATGTGAAGACTTATTCTAGATTAGCAGTAATAAATGTATTTCTTAATAGATTAATGATACAACAGTTTGAAGAGCTGGACCAGGAGTGTGCAAACTGGGGGCATGAGATTTTCGGGGGGGTGGGGGTAGGGTGCAGCTGTTGCAGAAGCCCGGCGCTTCCCTGCAGGCATTTAACATAAATGCTGGGGATTGCACGAGGCCGCTATAACTTTTTACTTACCTTGCCTTCCAGCAACGTGTCTCCATGGCCACAGCCGTGATGTCATTTGATGCCGGAGCCATGCATGGGGCACGAGCCAGAGGGGACAGGATAAACTTTGCGCACCCCTGAGCTAGACTATATTGTCACTAGAAGTAAACATACTTTTTAATTATTAATGTTTTATGTCAATAGCTATTTCCTTTTCATTTAATATGAGTAGAAGCTAAATGTTAAGTATTGATTATTGACTCCCATTCCATGAATTATATGTAGACAAAAAGGATTTATTTTCTTTCTCTTTGTTTGTATATACAGTACAATATTCACATCCCTTCATTGCAACATACCAAACCTTCATTTGATCCTAGATTGAAACAATAGTATTTCTCATCTGTTAAGTTTACTGGGAATTACCCAAAGAGACAGGAAAAGTTATGAATAGGCTTGAAAGCAAGGGTGGGGAAATAAAAATGGCAGTGCGCCGGACATATTGCAATAACAAATGACCATAGTTTGCATAAAGATGGAACTCAACTGGAGGCCAAGTGATATCAAAAGACCAAGATAAAGACCAAAAGAAGGATGAGAAGACAATCTGGTTTCTCTCACCTGCACTGCTAATTGGCAAAGCATATATTTATGTCTGCTTCCCTGCTTTTTCTGCCTCTCAGAGAGACTGGAGGCTGTGCTGCTGTCAGCAAACATATAGGGGAGAACCTTCCCCCTGAAAGGTAAAACCTTATTTTTATGTGTTATTTTTGAACTCTGTATTTTTATGTTGTTGGAAAGCGGATAAGCCGCCTATCACTAGTAAGGGAAATCCTCTGTTTAAGTTAATATATATTGTGATACCATCACTGTCCTCTAAGTTCTGGAATAGGGCATCTATGGGACCTTTCAAACACACAGAGAGTTAATCTCCCTAGAAAAGCCAGCAACAGCTGCAACTTAATTGAACAGGCTGAACTCCTGATTGCTGATAGTTTTGAAAGTTAGGAAGTGATTATACTGCTGCGACATATCTTATTCTTACATTTGCCGCCAATTGACCGGGGCTTTACTCCGGCTGGCGCTGAAACTAGACCGCGCGTCAGCCGCATCTCCTCTGTGCACCCCCTCCACTCGCGTGCATTTTTCAGCCCCTTCCCGACCCCCTGGCTGCTCTTGCTGAGCCCCTTCTGCTTCCCCGTACCCCTGCTTGCCTTCTGGGGATGTCGGGGAAGCCGGGGAAGCCGCGCACGCCACGTGGCAGTGACGTCACAGTGACGCGCGGACATGCCACGTCACCACGTGGCCCACACGCATACTGCCATGCGGGCAATGTAAGAATAAGATGTGTCACCACTGTACACAGAGACTGACTGCTGTTCCTCAGAGAAGAGGGGACAGAGAATAGTTCTCTCAGCTGTGGAAGCTGGCACAGCCCCTTAGACCCGCTGGACGGTGGTCGGAAAGTCTGCTGGGACTACCTGGGCTGTTAATCCCAGGAAGAGGAAGGAAGGACGCCAGACCGTGCTGAAGCGGGGATGTCCTATCCTTAACATCGGACCAACAGAGGAGAAATTCTCTGAGCTCTCGTGGGGTCGAGCTGCCCTAGGAAGGAATGACGCAAGGCTGCGCTGAAGTGGGGATGTCTGCTCCAAACCCTGGACTAACAGATAAGTGAAACCCTTTATTGCTGTCTACATAAACTTTATATGTTCAGCCATAATAGTACCTATTTTGGGGTAGGAACCAGCTTAGCTGGTCATCCAGTTCGTAAGGGCTAAAGCTACGGTGTAGTTAGTTTTTGCTAAAGGGAATAGGTGTTATTTTTATGTTTTGTTTTGACTTAATGGGGCAGTGGAGCTATTGGTGTATGATTTTAATCCTGTTTATAAACCCCCAGTTTAGAGAAATACAATGTTTCCGGCCTTAATCTGGGACTAAAAGAGACTGCAACGTGGTGTGGGCATCAAAATTGCTGGAAAATGAGGGCAGTCCAAAAGGCAACGGAAACTGTGGATTTGAAAATAAATGTCGGGATTTAAAATGGCTGCCCAACTGAAGTGAAAAAATAAATTCTGCAAGTAAAGTCTGTCTCACTGTGTATGATTATTTGCGCTTACAGGATACAGAGGGAAAGTGAAAAATTGAGGAATTTCTGGTCACATTTCAGCGCAGAAAAACAGAAAGTACTGCTACCTTAAAGCAGAAGTTGCAGCAATGGACAAAGTCACAGACGGAGAAAACTGTTATGTTACAGTAGAGCGAAGCAGAAAGTGCTGCTGTCTTAAAGCAGAGTTTGCAACAGATGGCAAAGACTCAAAAGGAACTGTCAAAATCCCATGATGTGAATTTACACTTAAACTGAAATTACGGCGTTGTTAGCAGATGGCGCTAACACTGCATCAGACTCTAAAAGAAGAGCAACATGAGACACACCTTTGCCTACACAAGGAGGAGGACTCCTATAGGGCCCCACGAAAAGAACAGTTTAAATTTTCAGCAGAAGCTCCAGAACCCCATGTGTTCAGGAAGTCGTGGGTCAGAAAAGACCAGAGACGAGCTACAGCCCAGAACATGTGGTGCAATTGTCACAGGAATGATGACTAGCCTACTGATACCACCATATACAGAAAGCCGAGCGAATCAGAGAAAATAAGTACTGACTGGAAACTGTACTATGAGACTTCCCAGAAAGACGTTCAAAACTTAATCACGGAGTTAGAAGTTTCTCAGCAAGAGCCTTGCGCACTCAAATTAGAGCTTGGTAAGGTAAAGAAAGAATTTACACAAGAACATTTCATAGTGCAGGAAGCACTGGAGAGTGCCGAAGGATGATTGCATAAAGAACGTGTCTCCCTGGAGCTGCGGACACAAGCAGAGAAAAAACTGCAGAGCCTGCTCCATGTGAGTCTACAAGAGGCCAAGGTGAAACAGGCGGATGCTGAGGAGATGCGGCGAGTGCTACAGAAGGAAAGTTTCCAGGCTTCTCACAAAGTACAAGTGCTACAGGAGCATCTGAGTACCCAGTGTGTCCCCACAGAGCAGCATGAGGAGCTGAAGGCAACGCTGAAGGTCACCAGAGCCTAGTCCAGGGGATTTCTGACTCCCTGGACACGTCCGTCCTCTCTGCCGGTGTAACACGTAGCTCACGACAAAACAGACGCGGCCGCGAGGCTGAGATAGGGAATTGTATAAATGCCAACCCACAACCGCGAGGGCGCGCCTAGAGTGTAGATTGGTCTTGAAAACCGGGTCAGGAGTATAGAAGGTAGAGTAGTCGTTTTTCTTGCCGGGTCTAGTTTGGAGAGTAGCGGATCGTTGGGGTACTTTGCCAAGGTCAGGATTGGAGAGTGGAGAGTAATCATTGTGAGGAAAGCCGAGGTCAGGAGTGGGGAGATGCAAAGTCCAATTATGAAGCAGGGATCAGGCAGCAGCAGGAACAAGGCGCACAGCGAAGTGAGTGGGTCAAAAGCTAGTTAAAAATATACTTTATTGATCCATAAAAAGAAAGAATGGAGGTGCAAAACTCCTTGATAAAGTGCTTGGTGCAAGAAACATGTAGCAGGGTTTTGCACCTCCATTCTTTCTTTTTATGGATCAGTAAAGTATATTTGTAACTAGCTTTTGACCCACTCTCTTCACTGTGCGCCTTTACCTTTATGGATGCGGATTTGGATTTTCAAACAAGTTGCAGCACGCCCCACACACCAGTATTGGACGAGGATGCTCCATACATGTGAGTAAGAGACTTTATTCTATTCAAGATTATATGCTTTGTGGTTTAATAGTGTTCCAGGGCCCATCCCAATGAGGTTCTGTGCAGGGAGTTTGCTCCTGTGTTCAGCTCCAGCAGGGAATATAGGTCCCCATCAAGGATACCATACCACCGGAATCTTTGCTTAAAACTTTACCCCCTATGGTGTTTGTGGATTATCATTGACAAGCGTAATGTTGTACCTATAACGGACCCGGCATTGGAGTGCATGTTCCATAATAAGAATTCAGCAGCAGGAACAAGGCAGGATGCAGCAAGGCACAAGGCAGGATGCAGCAAGGCACAAGACAGGATGTAGCAAGGCACAGCGTCACATAAGATTATGCTCAGTAATGTGTGAGTGAGCAAGGCAGCTATTTAAGGAACCACTGGCCAATGGAGCGCCAGAGCGGAACAGGAGGACATCCCATAGGCTGCTGGGTCACGCAGGTTTTCCCTATGACACAGTCTGATTGGAAGCGGAGGCGAGCTATGTGTCGCACGTGTCGCACGTGTCACCGACTTGGAAGACTGGCGACCATTTCATGCGTCACTTGCGCATCGCGCATGTCCCTCTGCAGAACGTGCCCGAGTTTGGGGGCAGTACAGAGCGCGTGCCGATCCGCGCACATCACTGGGGTCAGATGGCAGAGTCTGAGATGTGCATCACTCCCGCGCTGGGTCTGCCTGTCACAGAAGCGAGGGCGGAGACTGGGAAGGAGGTTAGAGGGGAGGCTGGGTGAACGAACGTGTCGCAGTCCTTTGCAGAGGCGGGGCATGGAAACGGAGCCTGCGGAAGGATAGACTGACTGCGCGCAGTCCGTTCGTGTGCGCGTAACCGGACCGTGATATTGCGCATCCTAGGCGTCTGTAGTGGCAGGGGTTCGCAGGTGAGGAGAAGGTCTCCAGCCGCCAGAATGGCGAATCCTCACAGCCGGCTCCTGCAAGACTGCCTCGTGTTTCTGGCCCCGTGGAGGATATCAGGAGTCTCTCTAATGGTCGGTTGCTCCTGATTCGTTAAAACGGCACATGTGACATACCCAAGGCTTCTGGGAAATGTAGTCCCGAAATACAAAGATGGCCGACTCCACTCTTCCCGATCGCGCAGAGCTCTGCCAGCTAAACAGCTGATCTGTCCCCTGCACCGGAGGCAAGGTAGGGGACCCTGCTACATAATAGTTCTGGCAATAGTGTTTGCTTGTATCCCTTCTGTCTGAACGATTCGGTCAGGGTTGTGAGATGTGCATTTCTGTCTTTAGTGTCAGAGCATATGGAGTGGTATCTTATAACCTGGATGTGTATGATACCTTGTTTTGTATGTGGGATGTAAGCTGGAGTTGTGGAGGTAACTGCATCTGTCTGATGGTTTCTTGTATACAGATGTGTGTAGTTTGCCATTTTTCAGTGTAACTGTTGTATTTCAAAAGTTTACTAGGTTTTGCAGAAAAATCCAGTTTGAGCTTAATTGATGGATAGAATGAATTCAGGGTCTCGTAGAATAATTGTATGTTTCCTTCACCCTCAGTACATATTATTAACAGGTCACCAATGTATCTGTAGTATTTGTAGGGTTTGTGGGGGCATGTGGTTAGGAATCTAAGTTCAAGATTTGCCATGAAGAGATTGACATATTGTGTTTCCATCTTGGTAACCATTGCAGTCCCCATTAGTTGAAGGTACATTTCCTTGTGGAAGCTGAAGTAGTTGTGTGTGAAGATGTATTCTATCAGTTTGGTAATTACTTCAGTGCTGTACGGATGTGGCCTGTTTGTTTTTCCGGCTTTCCTCAACAAAAGGTGCAGACATCTCTCATTTTGTTTGGAAGATATAATCAATATACATCCCATTTAACTCGCGGCAATTCTTTGTGTTATTCACACCTGTATTTAACAGGCAGATGTCAGACGTAATTAGGATTTTTTGGTTGTATTTCTTCGTCTGTCCAGCAGATGGCAAAGTGAATTTTTTTCCTATAATGGGGGGAGGGGAGGGGGGGGGGGGACAGCGCTACAATTTACAATTCGCGGAACATGTGCCTGTCTGCTGATGCTACAGTACAGCATCTTACAAGAACCCACTGTTATTTAGTCTTGAGCATTCTAAGCGTTATCAAATGAGAGTTGTAGCGATTTTTGTTGCAGAATTCTTGTACAAAATGTAAAAAAATGTACATATTTTTATTCACTTTGCTTTTCGGGCACACGGAGTTGGAAAAAGTTTATAGGGGTGAGAGAAACAGAGATAGAGGGACAATTTTTGCAATAAGTCAGATGCTTCAAAAAGACCTAAAGACACAATTACTGGCTTGTATATCCATTTTTGTGGAATTCTTGTATCCATATTTTAAAGCTGCAGTTAAAGCTGCAGTTTTTATAAAAATATATATATTTTTTCCCATTCAATATGTGCATCAAAGCAATCTGCAAGCAAGCAAGTGATTAGCTAAGCTACAGATCGATCTGTTCTCCTGTAATCGACTGTAATAGATTGCTTGCTCAGGGTTATTTAATTCAGTCGTTGCACAGCATTTTGGGCAATGTAGTTCCTAGAATATGAATGACTGGGCAGTTACTAGATACAATGGGTTCACTGCTAGAGAGAGGGTGGGGCTCAAGAGCTAGAGCCTATCAGAAGGGGAAGGGGCTGTCACTTTGGAAATGCTTCCTACACTAGAAACACTACATATGTCTTTAAAACATTTTTTTTTTTAAATGCTTCAAGTATTTTCTCATAGTACTGATTTATTAAAAAAAACAAATGTAGGATATTGCTTGAACGGCTGCTTTAATCAGTAGCTGTTCAACATTAAAATGAACTGCACTATTGTGGTACAGTATTTCTGTGTGCTCTTCTGTCACTTGTTTTTATAGTGTTAACAACAAAGTCAATTGACACCTCAAGATCATTATGGAAAATATCAATGCAAAGATTGGTACTCAGCAGAAAGATGAAGCAATAGTTGGTAAATATGGTTATAGCAACAAGAATGAATGTGGAGACAGATTGGTAGAGTTTGCAGAATGTGAAGACTACTACATCATTAATTGACTCTTCAAGAAGAATCAAAATAGAAAATTTACATTAAATGGACCTGATGGAATCAAGAATTTAATTGGACTATATTCTAGCTAACAAAAAACAAATGATGGAAAAATAATCATTTTGATACCTGGGGCCTGTTTTAGTAAGTTTGATAACAAATTCATCAAGCTTTTTTGGCACGTCCCGTATGATTTGGCAGATTTGCTATTCAGAAAGCTTCTATGACTTACCAAACTCGTACGGGAAGTGCATTTTCCCAAGCGGCCTGGCTCCTGACCAAATACACCAAGCGGAAACTTCAAAAAGCGAAATAGCACCATTTAGATAAGATAACGCCATTTAGATAGTAGCCTCGAATCTCATAGGGGCTCTGAAATAGTGAACTTATCACATATGGATGCGATTAGGATGGCCTGCATCCTGGCAGGGGTAAGAAGATCGTTTATTTCCTTTATGCTGGCTGGATAATGTTTTATTTTGAATGGGCAAATGAGCTATGATCCAGATCTGTATAATAGTAATTTTGCCCATTATTGTACTATACAGTATGTGTTGAGGGGGAATGTTGAGGGCAGAGGAGGTGGGTAGTAGGGTTGTTGTATTTTTTTATGTTTCTTGGGGTATAGAGGGATTGGGTGATGGGAGTTGTTGCCCCAAGGGTGGGTGGTTAGATCTCTCAGGTGGGTATTGGGAGTAGTTAACCCCTTAACACCACTATAATAGTGAAGGGGTTAACTCCTCTCGCAACCTTCCAGGCAGGCCTAACCACGCACCCTGGGGCAACTACCCCCTTAATCCGCTAAGGTAATGAAGCTGTTTTATTTAAAATTTGAATACGTGCGGGAGCAGCGAGTCTCCAGAGCTGAATCGCAATTAATTTCAGGTCCGGGGACCGCCTACTTCCCGAGTTACAGGCCCTGTTATTGGGTGCCGTTATCCCCGCCATGTTTACATTTGCCCAAGTCACGGCCCACGAGACTGGGACCTTTAAACAATGCAGGGGGATACCGGCACCCCATACTGGGGCCTGTAACTCGGGAAGCAGGGGTCCCGAGTCTGAAATCAATGCGGATATGAAACGGAGATCACATGCTTCAATAATATGTTATTAAAATAAAATAAAAGCTGCGTGATCGCCTGTTAGAGTATGCAAGGAGAGTGACTGATTCAGTCTCACTCTTAGTGTGCGTCTCATACAGGAAAGTGCAGCCTGGTAGGATTCACACAGAGACCAACACTGTAATAATCCCCGATGGGCCATTACAGCCTGCTGTGGAGTGTCCCATGGAGGGTCCATGCTTTTGCACACTGTGCTCCATCCCATGCTCGTGGGAGCTGATAGATACTGTACTAGGAAAGACTGCATCTATAAACTTGCCGGTTTTGCACTCCACATTTGAAAAGCGAGCGGCATGGAAGGGGATGCTGTGCAGGACACACAAGGTAAGAGCACCCAACCAAGGACTACATCCGTACCTATGTTTATTTGATGAAACATGATCAGAGTCTGTGTATAATAATATATGAAAATGTATGTACTGTATACTTCTTCCCACACCCCTTCCCCCTCCCCAACGCATAAAACAAACAATTGAACTAATTTATTAAAAAAAGTAATAACCCTTTTATTTATTTTAGGAACACCAATGATTATATAAGAATAGTATTGCATTTAAAGGGTAGACTAAACCAAAAGCCAGTCCTAAAAAGAAGCGCCTGACTTGGCTGGGTCTTTGGGAAGTAGCTGGTAATTTCTCTCAGTGTGCACATTTCTATTGTATACACTAGATCCAGAATTCTGCTGTGTAGATGAGCAATAGTGTTTAGGCCTTTTGATGACATTTAGCTGTCTGTGGCCAGATTGATGGTATTGCCTTGATAGTTGCCAGGATGTTTGTTCCATTGTCTAAGTGTTTGTTCCATTGTCTAAGTGTTTTGGGTCTACAGTATGTGTTCTGGTTGCTGATAACATGCCTACTCAATAGTGTCGGCATACAAATCAGAAGATGTCTCCAGATCCCCTAATTAGCCATCAGACCCTGAGCTGTAGTTGAGAAAAATAAAATTATAGAAATCAAAAACTTTTACCCCCACATCTTGTTCCAATAGAAATGCAAATTCTTAAAAAAGTTAAATCATGCAGGAAGAAAAATATATAGATTTAAAAAAAATAGCCACTTTGTACACATAATTATTTGTCTACACAGATATAATCTGCTTTATAGCCTTGTTACCATGAGAACTAACAATAAAGCACCAGTCATTTTCTACCATTTTAAAGTTACACATTTCAATTTTTGCACTTTATATGCACCCGTTTATATATTAAGACCAACTAAATAGACACCATAATGTGTTATGCACAGTGTTAATGCAATTGTTCTCCAAAATAAATCACTAATTCTATGATATTGGTATAGTCTATAAACATTATTTGTTGAGATTAGTTTTAAGGCTGCCGAGATCTGTGAAAATATACTGCAGTATTACATTTGAGACTGTAGTCTATGTTTGTGTTTAGGTTTCCTGCTCTCGGTGCTGAGCATGCTTCTGCATACAGTATTTCTAAGAAAACAGTTAATTGGTTTTGCATCTCTTTAATCTGATACAAGGTATCTTGTTATTAATTTCACTCATGTTGGCAGTCTTTATACCCAACATTTTGCCTTTATTTAGTCCTTGCTCTTTTCTTTCAAGATCATTGTCCCCCATACAACGTTAAAACTTTTTAAATTAAAGAATATGAAATTAATAATTTGGCACAATATACCTATGTTCAAATAGATTATGAATCGGAACAGAAGGTCATGTAACGCCAAGCAAAAATTAAACAAAATATGGTTTTATTGATAATTACATGCAGGTGGCTACTTTAAATGCTTTGATCCTTTAAAATGTGGATAGAATTCAGTTACTATAATTTCTAAAGTAATTGAAAGTAGTCCATGGTCAGCGCTTATGCGCTGACCCGTGCTGGGGCGCGCTGATGCTTGTCAGTGAGCCCCTGCAGCCGCAATGAGAGTGGCTTTAGCAGGGGCTCGCGCATGTTTCTGCAGGCATGCGGAGGCGTAGCTCTTAAAGTTTCATTTCGGCGCTCACGGGAGCGCAGGGCCGGTCACGAGAGCGGTTCGCCCAATGAGGGTGAACCAGCTCCGTGACGTCACTGGCCCGCCCCCCGACACGCCACCGGACAGCGCGCGAACTAAAACCAGGGAAAGCACCCGCTTTCCCTCAGCCTCAGCGCGCCTCTGCACGGCTGGAGTCACTTCATGGCCTAAGAATATCTGGCAGTAGATATAATGTACTAGTACGCACAGCTGAAAAGAAGCATATATTTTTATTTGTTTCCAAATGAGAAAATCTGTTTAATGATAGAGTAAAACCAGAGACAGAACATGAAACACAGACAGAGCTCACTGCACATCCAGTGAAACTTATACATGGTACAGTGCCTAAATATATATGTATAGATATCTTTTGAATAAAATGGTCTTTAAGTTTAACATTTTGGCCAAAGTGTTGTAAGCCCTTGAGCCACTACACGGCACACCACATCTCAAGGGTACCTAACACTAATATAAATTCTTAATAACCTGTGCATTACCAGGAAGAATGATTTATAATAAATCTGTCAAAATTAGTTGCATAGTTCTAAGTCTGATTGAAGCTCTTATTAACCTGTACATTACCAGGAAAAGCACTCTGTATTAGATTTGTCACAATCAAACTGCAAGCAAGCAAGTTCCCCTGAGAGTGGGAGATGTAATGGAGTGAGCTTTTAACCATTTAATGATAGATTAAAACTGCAATAATTTTTTACATTATAATGATGAAAACTGCATTAACGAGGGTTAAAAACAAATGCTTTTTTAAAGTTCTTTTGATGACAACTGCAATAGCTAATGTACTGTATGCCATACTAAAGAAGGAAAAGATTCAGTAGCATTGTCATGACAATACTTTTATGTTATAAATACAAATCACTAAATGACCAATAATAAAATGTTGTACAAGTAGAAACTTTTTTTTTCATGATGTGGTCTGTTGGTCTATGAGAGGTTTGATAATTGCTCTGTATAAAATGACACTTTTAAATAAATTCAAGAAACAATGGTCTACGGAAGTAGCATTGCCCTTTAATTTGTGACCAAGTCATTGACATGATTAAATCTGAATCAGACAGGATATGAATGACATTATGTTTGAGGCTTCTTGTTCAGCAGCTTTCAATAGGCAGATTAAATGGATAGTCGGGAAACTAAATCATTCAACAAAAACAAAGCAATCATTGTTAAACCCGGATGACGTATGTTCATTCAAACAAAAGGGAAGTGGTCACCTCTTTAATAAAGAAGAACAATTTGTGGTAATTAAATGACATTTTGTACTTTTTTTCTTCAATTTTAAACAACTTGTAGGGAGATTTGAATGTCTGTAGATGAGATATCATCGTCATAATCATACTTTCTTTTTAAGTAAATGCAGGCCTCCACATAAGGGGCATCACAAAAATGAAATACAATTAATTTGTTACACTAGAGTAAGACAGGAAAAGCCAGAGTTTTATAACACATGGTTAAGAATGAACAGATGTTATAACTTCAATTTACAGACATTTCATGGACAGTTAGAGATATGATTATGGGCATAATTAACATTTACAGACAAGATTAACATTTTGTTAGCAGAGGTAGGATAGACCTGCAATGTGTTGTGTTAGAAGAGCTTACAATCTATATGGCAGGGTACATTGGAAACACTGGGTATAAGGGATGAGAGGGTTGGTGAGCTTCAAATTGCAATATGTGCAGGTATGTCACTCTACCGTATACTGTATATGGAGTAATCATGTCTATTGACAGAATGGGTTGCCAGGTGTCCGGTTTTGAACCGTACAGGCTGGTAATTCCGATGCCTCTCTGGTATAAAATCGGAGGTAATACCGGACACGTGTGTGTCCGGTATTACCATTTTTTGTGCCGGAGGGCTGGCAGTACGAAGGCAGTGCGACGGCGGAGGGCTGGAAGTGCTGAGACTGGAGGCGGGGGTGGAGGCGGGCGTGGACGGTGGCCGGGCAGGAGCACTGTGTGAGTGTCTGTGCAGCCTGTCCCTGTTTGGAGGAGTGGAGAGCCAATCAGAGGACAGCAAGGGCAGAGTCAACACCCCGGCGGCCCATAGAAGTCTGTGTCCTTCCTGGCAATATCCTTCCTGGCAATAAGGTAAAGACACAATTTGGGGAGTGATGGGGAGCCAGGGGGAGGTGATGGGGAGCCAGGGGGAGGTGATAGGGGAGCCTGTGTGAGGTGATAGGGGAGCCAGGATGAGCTGAGATGATGGGGGCCAGGATGAGCTGAGGAGATGATGATGGGGGCCAGGATGAGCTGAGGAGATGATGATGGGGGGCCAGAATGAGCTGTGGTGATGATGGGGGAAGGTGGGGGTATATTGTATATGTATTGGGGAGGAGGGGGTATTTCTAAATGTATTGGGGATGTGGGGGTATTTTTAAAATGTATTGAAGAGGTGGGGGTATTTTTTAAATGAATTGGGGACGTGGGGGTATTTTTAAAATGTATTGGGGCGGTGGGGGTAATTTTTACATTTATTGGAGAGGTGGGGGTATTTTTAAATTGTATTGGGGAGGTGGGGGTATTTGTAAAATGTATTGGGGAGGTGGGGGTATATTTTATAATGTATTGGGGAGGTGGGGGTATATTTTACATGTATTCGGGGTGTGTGCGGGTATTTTTTATATGTATTCGGGGGGCGTGGGAGTATTTTTTATATTATTTGGGGGCCGTGGGGGTATTTTTTATATATATTTGGGGGCTGTGGGGATATTTTTGTATATGTATTCGGGCAGCTTGGGGGTATTTTTTATATGTATTCTGGGGGCTGTGGGGGTCCAGTATTGTGTCTAGTATTTTTGGACAAGCCACCTGGCAACCCTAATTGACAGCTATTTTAGTGGTTCTACAAAGATGGTAGATTGAATAATTGTGGCATCAAGGCAACCACTGGAAAAGCTATTTTATGCTATTTATTTAGAATAAAGCATTCAACATTTTATAGAGTAGATGTGAATTGTTATGAAAAAAGGCTGTTTTTGTGTGTGGGTAATTTAAATTATGTGCCAGACAGTATGGGTGTGTAAATATCTTTACATTTTGTTTCGTGATTTTTGTTTTGATTCTCTGCTTATTTTAACATTTGCAAACGTTCCTAGAGCACCAATTTTGCTAAACTACCTCAAAGTTTTGCGAGTATTGTCAGGTTTTGGCATAAGTGGCATTATATGGATCCAAACTGATGTGACCCCAAATTTGCTTTGTGAAAATTTTGGTAAAAAAGACCTCACAATATTTCTCCTGGTTCAATAATTAGAACAAAATGTACACATGTCTACTAGACAGTAAGAGCATTAGAGACCTCAGTGCTTAACACAATTAAAGGACAAATGCAATATCTGTATTATTTACTACAATGCTACAGTACATCACCATGACATATTATTTATATTTGGACAAATGTATGTAGCTTCTGTACCTTTGGAACACCCCTCACTTTGAAAACCACACACCACTTACGCTGAAAACCATTCTTCCAATTTCATGACTGCACAATTATTATCCTGTTACCCCTCCCCATCACCCCACGGTCTTTATTTATTTATTGGATTTTATATTATAATCATTATTTCTAACATCCGTTTTATTAACTACATTTGTTTTTTTAAATTATTTTAACTAACAAACTAATTATATCCATCTTATGCCTTCCATAGGATTCAAGGGAGTCTCACCACTATATACACAGTGCTCCTTTTTCTAATATTATTCTGAATGTGCCTCAGCTTTGTGTATTATCTTTCATTTTGCATGTGATGCTCTATTGTACACTAATTGTCTGGGACTGTAAATAGCCGTATGGGGACTGAGCATCTACTGTACGCCATAAAGCAGTCGAGAGTTTGTACAATCAGGCATATACCACAAAGGGACAATTGCCCAGTTCTACCAGGTACTGATACGGCAACATAGAGGGCAAACAAGTAAAAATATAGATTGGGAAAAAGACTTAGGAAACCCCATGGCGGAAGAGGACCGGGAGGAAATCTATGAAAGAATAGCTAGAGCTTCCAGATGCTCAGCGGTTAGAGAAACGAATTTGAAAATTCTTCATAGATGGTATTATATGCCCGTACGCCTCCATTCCTTCTTCCCATTAACTTCCCCTATGTGCTGGCGTAACTGTGAACAACTGGGCACGATTAAACATATCTGGTGGTCATATCCCAAGATTATTATTTACTGGGGAAGAAATAGAAGACTAATAAAGGGGGTACTAGGTTTAGATTTGACATGGGATATGGAAACTGTACTTTTATTAAAACCTACAGAAGTCCTCAAAAGGAAGGCAGACTATTTGATAATACAAATTCTCTCTGCAGCTAAAGCAATGATAGCAAAACATTGGAAACTGTAACGCCTGTATGCCTGCAGACCTGGCCAGTCCCCAGTACTGAGGTGGGTAAGGGTATAACACACACCCACAGCAGTGAGGGTGTGCCCGGAGTGTGGTAGTTGCGTTGCCGGGCCTGGAGAGGGAAGGTTTAACCGTGTACTTGCAAAATCCGGGGTTCCAGAGATCGGAGGGTTATTATCCAAGAGCCAAGGGTCCGGGGCAGGAGAGAGCAGCGTAGTGGTGTCCAAAGCAGAATCCAGGAGTAGAGATGTACACGTAGTAAAGCCAAGCCAAGATCAAACCAGGGAAATCCAAACGGGGCAGGGTCAGGAACAGGGAGCTGGAACAGAGAGCTAAGCACAAGTTACTGCACACAGAAGCTACAGAGAGGCTATGCTGAGCTACGACGGAGTGGGCAGACATGGGTATAAAGGAGTCAGGACCAATGGAGGCACGGGGAGGAGCGGAGGCCTGTCTGAGAGAACGCAGGGATAGGTCCAGGAGGGAGACAGGGGTGTGATGGCTCGTAATGGCCTGCAGATAAGAGGATCGTGTGCGTGCGCCTTCTGTAAGGCTGCCGTGCCCGCGCCCCAATCGCGTGCCTGCAGATGCGGCGTGCGCCGCGGAGGAACGGCACTGCGTGGAAGAGGTAAGCTGCTGAGGGAGCGGAGAGGTAAGGCAGGAGACTGCCCTGGGGCTAGAGGTGACAGTTTTCTGACAACCTGGGACCCTTGGGCGACTTATATACAGTATGGCAAAATCCAAACCTGACTTTGACCGCAAACTCAGATATGATTTCAAACTAAACTGTCTGTATTTCTAATATTTAGGATGTTTTTATACTTTTATATAAATATATATACTTGTTTGTAAGATCCCTGCTTGGAGACCATTGTGGATGCTTCCCCCTATCCCTCCCCACCCACCCTTTTTATTTTCTGTATCCCTTTCCCCCCACCATTCCCCCTCTCTTTTAAGTTTTGAAAAATAATAAAACACAAGTTTAAAAAAAATAATAATATATGTAGATGGGTGAACAAAGAGTTAACCCACCAGGCGCTCAGAAGTATGAGTAGCTGATGAATGTTACTTGATACAGTTTTAGGGATGTTGGTCATGGCAAACTCCAAACAAGTGAATATAAATAGTCTTTTCCAGCAACTGGCTCTTGATGAGCACTAATGGGGTTAAAATAAAAAGACTAACGTTTGAATGGAGTATATGGTGCCGTGTCCTCCTGATCCTCATGTAGCCCATCCAGCCGCCAACCCTCCCGTAATGGCTCCGTCACGGTGGGTGGTCAAATGACCGGCGGGGACTGCGGTATGGATGAAGTGTGTGGCGCCGTATCGTCACGATCCTCTGAAGATTCGTCCAACCGCCAATCCTCCTGCAACAGCTCGGTCACAGTCGGTGGTCACATGACCGGCGGAGATTACGTTGTTTCCGGAATAGCGGGGAGAACAGCAACAGCCTGGCGTGCTATCGGCAATAGACAGGAACACACAGGAACTCCTCCCACAGGAGGCATAGACGAAGCACAGCCAAAATAGAAGAACGATGGAAGGCTGATGAAGTGAATAGAAAAACTTTATTTAGCACAGTGTACTGATGGATCATCTGACGCGTTTCAGCCCATCAGACCTTTGTCATAGAGTGATCCGTCAGTGAACCAAACATCCTGATATAGTATGTGTAAACCAAAACACCTGTGTATTTTGCCAATCAACTGATGGGCAACAGGTGCAAAGAATCACATATCTATAACATGGTTGTATATACAGTTAAATACAAATACGATAAAAACAGAGACCAGAATCACATAATCTGAAGTGTGTATATGTCAGACATGAATAAACAAAATATGACAAAGATTATTATTATAACATCTTCAAATGGTGAACTGGTCAAAAAAAATAAAAATTAAAAACAAAATGAGATAAATATCAATGTATACACTAATGCTAGAACATAATAATAATGATAAAATGAACATGTCTATTACTATACCCATATATGAAACCGGATGTGACAAAAAATAGGATGTAACAAAAATTGATAACAAATATAATAATAATAATATTATTATTATAATAATATTAACAAATGATATAATAATAATACTAATACTGAACCATATTGGAAAAATAATGATGGAAAAATAACAATAAATAATAATAATTAATATTAATTAATGATAAGGAAGGGAAAGGGGGGGGAAAGGGGGGGTGAAGGGGGGGAGAGGGGAGGGGGAAGGAAAGGGGGGTGAGGTGGGGTTGGGGGGGTGTGGGGGAGGGAGGGTGGGGAAAGGGGAAGGGAAGGAGGGGGAAAGGGGAGGGGAAGGGAAAAGGGGAAGGGAAGAAAGGGAAAAAGGGGAAAGGAGAGGGGACAGGAAAATACAAAACTAATCATGAAGGAAATGTTGTAATTCCCATTCCACATTTAAACCATGGGGTTGCAAAGTATTAAGAGAAAAGATCCATGACATTTCTTTTTTGTTTAAGCGATTCAACCTATCGCCACCCCTGATACTAGTAGGAATGTGTTCAACACCGAAAAATCTGAAATTTCTTAATCCACCATGTGGACATTGTGTAAAATGTTTTGACACTGGTTGAAACATGTCCTGTTTATTAATGAGTCTTATATGTTCAGAAATTCTAATAAATAGAGGTCTATTTGTCCTGCCCACATATTTGCGATTACATCCACAAGTAATGACATATCACGTGGCTGGTTTTGCAATTAATAAACGTATTGATCCTGTGTTTAACATTAGGAAATGATATATGCACTCTCTTAGTGGGTGAAGCATATTTACAATATTTACAGAAACCACATTTGTGGAATCCCTTGGGTATGTTTCCTATACGGGGCTGACGTGTTGACTGGAAAAGACTCCTAGAAATAGAAGAGGCTAGTGTGTTGGCCTTCCTGAATGCGAATCTGGGTCCAGATTTAGTAAAGGACTCCAAATCAGAGTCCAATTTGAGTATGTTCCAGTGTTTGGAAACTATCTGTCTAATTTGTGATGCCTGTTTGCTGTACTTAGTAATAAATAAAGGACTATCAGAAAACGCTTTTCTATTCTTGATATCCTTATGTTTAATCAAACTAGCTCGGTCTACAGATTCCGCATTCATGAAGGCCGAATCTATATCTTTCTGAGAATACCCTCTTGATAAAAATTTCGAACTCAATGTTTTTGAATGTTGCAAAAATGTTTCTTGGTTAGAGCACAGCCGTTTACAGGCATACCCCGCATTAACGTATGCAATGGGACCGGAGCATGTATGTAAAGTGAAAATGTACTTAAAGTGAAGCACTACCCTTTCCCCACTTATCGATGCATGTACTGTACTGCAATCGTCATATACGTGCATAACTGATGTAAATAACGCATGTGTAACAGGCTCTATAGTCTCCCCGCTTGCTCACAGCTTCGGTACAGGTAGGGAGACAGTATTGCTGTTCAGGACGTGGTGACAGGCGCATGCGTGAGCTGCCGTTTGCCTATTGAGCGAGATGTACTTACTCGCGAGTGTACTTAAAGTGAGTGTCCTTAAACCGGGGTATGCCTGTATATCTCAAAAATTGACCCTTGGGAATCCCGCGGATCAAGGATTTAGGGTGACTGCTATTTGCATGTAAATAAGAATTCCTGGCATGAGGTTTGGTAAATATATCTGTTTGAATACCTGTGATTGGTTCACCATGGATAGTCACATCAAGATAATCAATTTTATAAGTATCAGTTTGAAACGTGAATTTAAGATTAATATCATTTGTATTTATAATGTGAAAAAAAAGAGTGTAAACTATCTAAATCACCATCCCAAATGAAAATCAAATCGGCAATAAATCTTTTATAAAAAATAATATTAGAACGAAACTTATTAGTGCTACCATAAATGTGAACAGATTCCCACAAGCCCATGAAAAGATTGGCATATGAGGGTGCAAAAGAAGTCCCCATAGAAAATAAAGCAGAGGCAATCTTCACGAAACGCGTGTCACAACTTCTGGCTGGACCTTTGTATACCTATCATTGATGTCACCCATACCACTACTTGAAGTGCTGGTGCTCTGCAATCGGAGACCAGGAGGAGGGTGGGAGAGCCAAAGGGGACTGTGGTATCATACTGGATGCAAGGAGTTCTGTGCTTACTTTGTGCAGTAACTACAAGACAATAGGCTACGGCCCCAGTTCTCCCTGCTGCACGTGGGCCTGGCGGTGCATATAGAGACTACAGCCATGATTGGCAGTCTGTAGGGGAGTTCTAGGGAGGAGGAGGGCGGGGCCATAATGGGGCATGGCCATGACAGGGCATATCTACAGCATATCTACACTGTCATTGGCTGCGCATGGCCATGTGACCGAGTTGCGGCACGGAAAGACAAAATTCTTGTCTTCCCTGCCAGCGTTCACATCACAGCGCTTTGTGTGCCCATACATACACAGCCACTGGGCCCTGCCCCATAGAAAGGTGCCGCGCTGTGGTGTGTGGCGCGCACACCATAGCGTGTGCTACCATGGCCACCAGGGACTCAGCTTACTTGTGAGGGCATTTATTGATTTTTACCTTCTTTTACTATTAAACAATATTACACCATTAGAGGTTTACGTTTCTTGTCTTGGCGCTTTGGATCTCTGCAGTTTCAATCCATATAGGAGATTGTGCTGTAGGAAGAGCTCCCAATAAAGCAGCAACAATACCCTTCATTACTTAGATACATGTGTAACACCCCTATCCCCCCAGAAATGAAGGATAGGGTGTACAGTGAAATGGAGTGATTATACATTCGCAATCTCTTTAAGCAGTTTTGGGACCTGAATAAAGGATATAGGTGCTCAGCATGTTTCCTGATTAAGAAAACGTGACAGGTTTTCATCT
Source organism: Ascaphus truei (assembly GCF_040206685.1). Classification (NCBI taxonomy): domain Eukaryota; kingdom Metazoa; phylum Chordata; class Amphibia; order Anura; family Ascaphidae; genus Ascaphus; species Ascaphus truei. The sequence goes on along the minus strand of NC_134485.1, from coordinate 33,173,721 downwards.
CAAGATTTATAGATTGGTGCAGGTTTGTATAAAGGAGTGGTGCAGGACAAGGAAAGGTTGCCAAGAACTTTTAACAGCATTTATTGGAACCGCAAACGTAGACAACATAAACAGAACAGATTTTAAGCACCTTTTGACTCTGGCATCCAGTTTCCTCTTGCTATGAGATTTGTAGTGCTCACTCTCCCCGTGAGACTCTTGCCTGCCAAGAGCAGATCAGGCAGATATCCCTGAAACTCCTGGAAGACCCCCCCCCCCTAGAACTTTCCTCTTGAAAGCCTTGGATGGGGAATCATTCTCTACCTTAGAGTTGGCTTACTAGATCACCGTTCCATAAGCCCCCCCCCTAACACTGGGAAACTTTGTATCCAAAACACTGAGGGGAGCGGTGGCTGTATAAATAAAAAAGAAATGACATAGAATAGTAACGCTGTGACCGGTATTGATAGTTCAATCTTCAAGGTCCTACTCACACTTTATACATTCTTTTAAGCATTTCCAAAACTGTGGCAGTGTCAACAATAATGTGAGATGTGGGCATCCAGTGTGCTCAAAAGAATGAATAGAACGTCGTCTATAAATTTTTTCCTATCGGTGATTGCCTTGAGGATCCAGAGAGCATCAGCCACCAGCCTCCCCAGCTTTCTCCGTAGGACGTCAGAAACCAGAACCGGTAGTGACGAAACCGGACTTGATGTAACGGACAATGGGAGTGTGCGAAGGTGGAAGTTGATGCGCCTGATGCTGTGGGAGTGAGCGGTGAGACTGCAGAACACCCATCTCTCGGGACTCTAATTTCAATGCCTGAACATACCTATCTGATGTAAGCCTTGATTCAGGAATTTGAGAGTTAAATAGTCTGTACCATCTACTCTATTGTTGTCTTCTCTATTCCTTTTGAGCACACTGGATACACACATCGCACATTATTGTCGACGCTGCCACAGTTTTGGAAATGGTTAAAAGAACGTTCAAAGTGTGAGTGTTACCTTGAAGATTGAACAATCACTACCGATCACAACGTTACTATTCTATGTAGTTTTCTTTTTATTTATACAGCCACCACTCCCCTCAGTGTTTGAGATATGTACTGTATGTGATTAGAAACAGGTCTAATGAAGGGTTGAGTAGAGGTAAATTTATATTTACTTTATTCATGTAATATCACTTTTTTTTATGAACCACTACTTTATTATATTAGTATATATTAATATCATATATTCTTATCACTTAAACTACATCCTCACTGGAGAGTGAGCGCCACCAAGTTTTTTGTTTAAAATACTGGGAAACTTTGCCCTAGCGCTAAAAACATTAAAAGGGATTCTGCTGTTTGCCGTACAGGCCAGAAGAGCCTGGAGACCTCCAAAAGTCCTCCTGGATGGTAAGGGGATTCTCCTGATGTTAATTGAGCTCTGATTAAAAAATGGTGAATCTCCACCTTTTATACCCAGAGAGTGTTCCCAACATTCTGCCCCAGTATCTGGGCAGAATAAATGTTGCAACCTGTTCACACCATACATGTGATCATCTAGCAAATTCTAGAACTTAAAGCAGGGCCAACTCTAATCTTTAAAGTGCAACACAATGGTAACAACAGTGTGACTAACTCACATGTACTGAGGCCTGGTGATGATGTTACCCCTACACTGCCTGCAGCTACCACGACTGGCATGCAGGGGCAAGGACTTTCTAGCAGGGTTCTACACATGGATATTAAAATTGGATGTTTGTAATACTTTTGTGTTCTTAATAATCCCATCTGGTGCCAAGTCTCATTGTAGTCATTGTTTTACCATGTATTTTTTTTTTTTTTTAACATGTATGCGCATAGGGCACCTACAGTAAGTGTCTTTTTTTCTGTGGCATTTCACTATGTATTGTATGAAGCAAAAGACAAACTTTTTTTATTAACATTTTAATGTGCAATGTTATATTATATCTCTTTGCATAATTAGATTGAGATACTGTATAATAGTGTGCTAATCTTATATTGGACTCTGATAGATTGAATTTGTATATGTTATATATTATTTAATAGTCAAGGTCTTATTACCTAAATATCCATGATAAAATAATGCATATATAGGGGCTGATTCACAAAGCAGTGATAAAATCAGTACATTTGCGTCTGACTATTGGGCCTGACTAAGCGCCGTAAAAAAATAATAATGTTGCGCTGTTTAAATTGCCAGTTTTGACAGCGTTGCTATCACGGTATGTAGAAAGCCCAGAAAACCTGTGATAGCAACATTTGCAAAACTGTCAAGTAGCCGGTGACGTGATTATCGCCTCTCTGAAAAGGGCTCACCCAGCGATTTATTTCTGCTGCAGAGAGCTGCTCGCAGAGAGCTGCCTCTCCCTTCGCAAATCTCACCCAAAATGTTTTTTAATATAAATTGTATTACTAGTGTAGATGAGCAGGGGGTCTCCAGAGTAGAACCGCAATGATTTCAGGTCCGGGGACCTCCTGCTTCCCGAGATACAGAACCCATTATGGGGTGCCGGTATCTCCTGTGCATTTTATTCCCACAGCCACATGACGCGGGACATTTAAATGCATAGGAGATACCGGCACCCTATAATGTGGTCTGTATCTCGGAAAGCAGTTGGTCCCCGGACCTCACATCAACCTGGTTCTGCTTCGGAGAACCCCTGCTCATCTATTGTAGTAATGAAATTTATATTAAAACAGCTGCTACCCACAATAAACATTAAAAAACACAACTCCTTTACCCTCTCTACCCACCACCTCTTCCCCCATAAGATTGATACCAGAGGCCGTGGGTGTCTGGGTGTCCTCAAGTGTTCCCCACGGGTGTCTGTGGGCCCTCGGGTTGTCCCTGTGGGTATCTGGGGGTCCACAGGTGGTTCCCATTGGTGTCTGGTAGCCCTAGGGTGGTCCCCGCTAGCCTGCAGTACAAATCCTGTGTGCAACATTTTTTTTCAATACATTTAAACAAATACCCCACCTCCCTAACCCCCAATACTGTACAGTATTGTAATGGGCAAAATAATTATTATCCAGATATGCATAATAGCTCATTTGCCCATTATTAAATAAAACATTTTTTCTTCGTTTTTCCTGTTAAATAAAACATTAGCCAGCCAGCATAAATAAAGTAAATAAACCATTCTACTTACCCTTGCCATTAGGATGGGCATCCTGGTCAGCATATTGCATGTCCATGTCCTCCGATGCCAGCAACAATACATCCCTCCCCCACTACCCACCTGGGAGGCCTAACCACCCACCCCGGGACCACTATACCCACCCTGCACCTATTGATTGGCATAGTGGTACATCATACCCATATAATATGGGCATGATAAGCCACTATAGCAGTCAATGGTTACCCTAATAAAAAAAGAATGAAGGCCACAAATACACAAATCTTCTATCACCTTCTATATTCATTTGTCAATATTTATTTCTTATCTTTAATGTTCTGTCTCCTGTCTTCATCTGTCAATCCAACCCCATGATAAATCCCAATGGATGTTATCTCGTCATCTTCTTCCTGTTAAGAGTCGTCCAGGTCTTATATAGGGCCTGTGACATGAAATTTTCAGGTCAGATGGTACAGTTCCAATCTGATTGGATGCTCTCTCATGTGCCCACCTAATTTTTTTCCTGAGCTGAACCGCATTGATTAGAGCCTCGGGGACCCCCAGCTTCCTGAGTTACGGGCATCGGTTTGGGGTCCTGGTATCATCTCCAGTATTTAAATCCCATGGTCACGTGACGTGGACATTTTAAAAATTGCTGCGATTCTGGCACCCGATGCCCCATATCAGGGCCTGTAACTCAGTAAGCAGAGGGTCCCCCAAGGCAAAAATCAAAGCGGTTCAGCTCAGGAGACCCCCTGCTCCCGCACACTATTATTCAAAACGACATTATAGCAGCTTCATTACCTTAGTGGATAGCCGCTTAGGCAATGAAGGGGTTAAGACACAATAGCAGGTTTATTGAGGGAAAAGGGGGTGAGTAAAGGGGTATTTGGCCCTTAAATCACCCCCCCTTGCCCCCAATAAACTTTACAATATGTACTACCCATCAATGATCAACCCACACCCTTTGCCCCCCCAAACCCCTATACCCCCTAAAACACACACAAAATATTTTTTTTTATCTGCACAGGATTGATACCAGAGGCCGGCGGGGGCCCTCGGGTTGTCCCCATGGCTTTCCCCCATGGCTTTCCAGGTGCACTCGGGTGGTCATGCAGATAGTCCAGGGGTCCTTGGGTGGTCCCTGTGGGTTTCTTGGGGTCCTCGGGTGGTCCATGAGGGTGTCTGGGCATCCTCTGGTTGTCCCTGTGGGTGTCTGGGGCCCTTGAGTGGTTTCCGTGGGGGTCCGTGGATCCTTAGGCGGTTCCCGCGGGTGTCCTCTGGTGATCCCCGCGGTTGTTCGGGGGTCCCCGCTGACCTGCAGTACCAATCCTGTGCATAAAAAAAATATCCAATACATTCAAATAAATACACCCCCCCCAATACATACTGTACAGTAATGGGCAAAATTACTATTATCCAGATATGGATAATAGTTCATTTGCCCATTTAAAATAAAACATAAATAAGCAGCATAAAGTAAACAAAACTTGCACTTACCCCTGCCACGATGAAGGCCGTCCTCATCCTCATCATCGTTCTTGTCCCATGTGGGCATCAACAATACAATAAAAAATAAATAAAAAATACAATCTAATGGCCCCTAACCCCTTAATCACCTTAGTGGTTAGTAACTGCTATAGTCATTAAGGGGTTAACCCACCCTCCCCTGCTACCCACCCAGGAGGCCTAACCACCCTACCTGGTGACACCACCCCCGCTACCCATTGATTGGCACAGTGTTAAAGTATGCCCATATTATATGGGCATATAATAATTATAATATAATATAATAAATGGGGTGGGGGGGTGGCACAGGCCATAAATCAAACACATTACATAGAACAATAAAACCAATTGATTGGCATCATATAATATGGGCATGATTTAATACTATGGCAGTCAACCACCAACAATATCCAATTAAATCAAAATAATCACCAAATAAAGAACAATAAACAAGTAAACACAACAACATAACCATAAATCAATAAAGCAACTACCAAATAAACACCAGATTTACAAATTAAAACACCCCCCAAAAAAACATCAAAAAATAAAAGAAAACTCCAAATAAACACAATTATCATAAATCAAAAGACCAAAAATAAATCACAATTAAAACGCAAACACCAAAAAAAATACAGAAATAAACAATTGAAAACACCACAAAAAAATCCCATAATTCCAAATCAAAACACAAAATAAATAACATAAATATTTAAAACCATAGAACCAAAATACATTTAAAAGAAATAAAATAAAGCATTTGCCCAAAAAAGCATTGCTTGTCACTGTATGTATGTATAGCCCTAAAGGGGCATACATAAATAAATTGGCAAACAATGGGCAATAAAAAAATTACAAATAAATAAAAATACAATGAAAAAACCTGCAAAAAAAAAAAAAAACATACATTAAATGCTTTTTCTTACCTTTAGATACTGATGCAGCGACGAGTATCCGAACACTTGCCTGGGAAAATCTGGGGCAATACCCCAGTAATGCTGAAACATTTCTGTGACATTTCTGCAGACAGACTAATGGCCCATCTGATTAACACAGCGGGGTCCCTGGCAGTCCCATTCAAACTTAATGAGACTGCCAGGGATCCCTGCTCCGTGCCTTCAAATGAGACTGCACATATATATGACGTGACATCACATTTGAGTGAGAAATTATTCCCATGCCATCTGATTGGCTGGGATAACCACGTAACATTTATTTTTTATTTTTTTGTAGTGACGTCATGTAAAGGGAGTGAAGCCAGCCAATCAGAAAGGCTGTGCTTCATTTCACTTTAAGATGACATCACCAAGACCAAGATATCTGCCGTCACATGTTACTTGAACCAATCAGATTGTGAGATGTATATAGACAATCTCATTGGTTGTTTCAAACCATGTGACAGTCAATTTTTGGAAAGGATATGACATCACTCCCTTTGGAAGACGTTCAAAGGGACGACTGTTTTTTTCACTGACTGTTTATGGGTGATAAAAAAAGCCATGTTAGCGCAATACTGCTCTGTTATCACTGCTTTGTGAAAAGCAGCAGGTAGTATTACTCTATAAAGGCAAGTATCATCCTTTAAACCAATTATCACTGCTTTGTAAATAGGCCCCATGAAATAGTTGCAGAATGATAAATTAATGTTTGGATTATACAGAAAAAAATCTAGCAAACTTCTCCATGTATCTCATCTACTTAGAAATGCTACAATTACACTTAACATATGACAGATGCACATCTACAGTAAGTGCAGGTGATTTAAACTACATCAAAAATAATTAAGACAAAATAATGATAGATCCAGATATAGAATGTTAGATAATGCATCCCTAACTTTTCTTGTTGACATTCCCAAAATATCTCAATAATGTGAGTTTACTGGTTGCCAATATACTGTAGGGACAAGTTACTGTAGCTTGTAACACTTATGCAATCAAGTCTCAGATGTAAAATTTGATACATCACATTACAATTTCTGCATTTGATAATTCATCCTTAACTTCTCCTCTTGACATTCCCAAAATAGCTCACTGAATTCTGCTGGGCAACATACAGTAGGTACAAGGTAGCTTGATGCATTTTACAGATGCAGCGGCCATTATTCGAACATTTACCTGGGTAAATCCTGCGTTATGCCGCGTGGTGGTCCAAGATGGTCAGTTGCAGACATAATGGCCCATCGGATTAACACAGCAGGGGTCCCTGCTGTGTTTATCCTACCGGGGTCTGCCTGTCTGTAATTGACGTGAATCAGTCACTCTAACTGCGCACCTCTCACAGGCGATCCTGGGGGTTTTATTTCATTTTTAACATTACAGTAATGTAGCAGGTGTCTCCGGAGCTGAACCGCATTGATTTCAGATTGCCTCCTCTCACTACGCAAATCTCGCTAGCGATCAAAAGTTTTTAATATAAATTTTAATACAAATATAGATGAGCAGGGGGTCTTCGGAGCTGAACCGCATTGATTTCAGGTCTGGAAACCCCCTGGTTCCCGAGATACAAGCCCCGTTATGGGGTGCCGGTATCTCGTAGGCATTTAAATGTTCCGCGTCACGTGACTGTAGGATTTAAATCCATAGGAAATACAGGCACCCCATAACGGGGCTTGTATTTTAGGAAGCAGGGGGTCCCCGGACCTGAAATACACGCGGTTCTGCTCCGGAGACCCCCTGCACATCTACACTAGTAATAAAATATATATTATAAAACATAAATTTTGTGCGAGATTTGCGCTGGGAGAGGCGGCTTTTTCTGAGCAGCTCTCTGCAGCAGAAAGGAGCCGCCGGGAGAGGCCTTTTCAAAGAGGCGATTATCACGCCGCCGGCAACTTGCCAGTTCTGTGAATTTTGCTATCCCAGGTAATCAAAGCTTTCTGAATACTGTTATAGCAACGCTCACAAAAACGGCGATTTAAATGGTCTGGCGAATTGTTTTATGAACCTTTACTGCATAGGCCCCTTAGAGATAGTCATAGGTATACCTATCACTTCAGGGGAGTCAAAGAAAGGGAACTTTCCTTTGAATCTAGGGCTTTAGAACCAGCAAGGGTTACAGCACTTACTGCTGAGGAAACAGGGAACGGTGTACTTAACTTTGAAACAGGAGCTGTGGAGACTTTATCTTTTGGCTCCTGGAATGCAATGTTAGCTTGGGGCCCCCAGGAAACCAAAAGGTGTAACCCAAGGGGGTTAGAAGCAGAACTTCAAGCAGAGACTTGACTGCAGAGGGACTGCAGAATAGCAGAGATGGTTTCCATCTTCCCTTCCAATGTAACAAGGTGATTTGAGTGAGTCTCCAGGAGTTGGCCCCGGAGGGACAGCACCCTCCCTACCTCAGTGGGGTCCATGTTTGGCCTGAGCATTATGTAACATTACTCATCTCTGAATAGGAAGCGGACCAGCACGGCTGAGGTAGGGGTATAAGATCACAGACCAGAGCCAGGGGACAGAGTCCTGTTAGAGTAGTCGTGATCCAGGCAGAGGTCAAGGCAGGTGGCAAAGGTGCAAGTCCGGGTATAGACTGGGATCAAGGCAGGCGCACAGGAGCAGTGGTCGGGGTAAAAGTCTGAGGTAGGCAACAGGGAATCCAAAATAACAGGGAGGGCTCAGGAATCAGAACACTATGAAATGCATACAATGCTCAGGCAGGGGCTTGGAGTCGCTGCCTGCTATTTTAAGCCCTGGAACAGGTGCAGCCAATTCAGGAAATTCAGGTAGAAGCTTGCCAGGAACCAAGACGACCATAACAGCCAAGTAAGGGCAAGCTCCAACTAAATCCTGGACTGGAACCCTTAAACCTGGTCACGTGACACAGGTGATTTATAAATGGTGGCGGTACCGGCACCCATTGCCCCATACCAAAGCCTGTAACTCAGGAAGCAGTGGTCCCTGGGGCTGAAATCAAAGCGGTTCAGCTCAGGAGACCCTCTGCTCCCCACACTATTAATAAAAATTACATTACAACAGATTAATTACCTTAGCGACTATCCACTAAGGCAGTGGTTCCCAACTCCAATCCTCAAGGACCACTAACAGTGCAGGTGTTAGGGCAATCCTCTCATTTGCACAGGTGGCCCAATCATTGTGACTGAACCACCTGTGCTCAAGCCGGGGTATCCTTAAAACCTGCACTATTACTGGTCCTTGAGGACTGGGTGTAAGGGATCGGGGGACACGCGCCTCTCAGCGGGTCCCCGTCACCTCTGCTACCAGTACACCTGCCAGTTCCGGTCCCCTCCCCGTCGGCTCCTTATCCCTTCTTCTCGGGCGCCATGCCGCTCCTCTGCCGGCACAAGCCACATCCCTTCACACGCGGCCGGGGCGCACACACGGCAATCTTACAGAGTGCTCGCGCACCCGATCTTCTTGGCCGTCCTCCCGTGCCGCTGGCTCCGCCCCCCATCGGCTGCAGGCGATTTCCACTACTCACCTATCTGACTCCCTGCCTGCACACCTGGACCTATGTGAAAAGTGAATATATCGACAGTGGCGCTCTAGTTAGCTTTATGCAACAAAAATCAGTGCAATAGTGTGGAGACAACAATATGATATACAAACACATATGCTGATTGCTGCTGTGACCCGGTGGAGGGATTTCTTTCACAATCCCATATGAAGTAGATGAAGTGTTGATCGTTGGGAAGCGCAAAACATGTGGAAATAGAAAAAATAATCTAATGGTGTAGTATTGTTGTGATAACAGTGGAAATGTCTTCTTAAAATCTCCGAATAAAATACTGACAAGTGTGAGATGGAATATGTGCACGTAAGGGTATCTTTAGTTGTGATGATATAGATAAAAACTTCTGTTTGCCCACGGGTACATTATAAAATTAAAGGAAAACCGGACATAGTGCAGACTGTATGCAAACATTTATGTGGAAAAGGTAAGATGTATTACACTCACATGATAAAAGAATTATACAGGCATTTAGATCTCACTACTGGATCTCGGCTGCAGGATAGATTGATTCTCTGCTTCCCCTGTGCTCTGCTTCCTGCTGTGGCGTGCATCTCACGGATGCGTTTCGGCGATACCGGAAGTGACGTCAGCAGGGTCCAGGGTTCCGGTCAGCTGTGAAATGCGATTGCTAGTGACACTCTGGACCTATCCCTGGACTTACTCAGACAGGCCTCCGCTCCACCCCTTGCTACCATTGGTCCTCCAGCATTTATAACCCCAGTCTGCCCTCTCCTTCCTTGCTCTGCATAGTTCTTCTGTGACTCCTGTTGTGCAGTTGTCTATGCCAAGCTCTGTTCTCTGTTACAGCTCTTGTTCCTGTCCCTGCCCCTGTTGGATACCTTTGGATTTGATCTCGGCTCTTGTTTGACTACGTGTACCTCACTACCCCTGGACTCGGCTTTGGACCTCACTATGCTGCTATCTCCTGCCCCTGACCCACGGCTCTTGGATATTAACCCTCGGACTTCTGGTACCCCGGACGCAGCAAGTATCTCGTTAACCCTTTCTCACCAGGCCCGGCAACGCATCTTACCACACTCCGGGCACGCCCTCACTGCTGTGGGTGCGTGTTATACCCTTACCCACTTCAGTACTGGGGACTGGCCAGGTCTGTGGGCATACAGACGTTACATTATGCAGGGCCCAACAAATGCAGACCCCCCTGAGGTGGGCCAAGATGTCACTATGGATCACTGGCAATTTTTAAGCGACCAAGTCACGGCTGTTGCGCAAGAACTTTCTAAACTCTCCCTGCGGGAATCTCCAGCTGCACCGTCCCCTTATGCCCCAGTACCTATGGGCAACTCTGAGCCACGTATTCCACCTCCCATCCGGTATGCTGGAGACCCCCTTACTTGCGGGGATTCTTGAACCATTGTGATGTCCAGTTCGAGATGTCCCCATCGGTCTCCCTCAGGTCATTCTAAAGTGGCCTATGTCTATGCCCTGCTCACGGGCGACGCTCTCGCTTGGGCTTCTCCCTCTGGGAGCACAGAGGTTGTGTGGTATATTGGTGCATCACCACAGTAAGCTCAGATAAATAAATTCCATTAGAATCCAGGAACAGTGATATATAGACAAGAATAACATCCCAGGGTGAAAAACAGGGACTTGGTGGTGCCCACACAGCTACCCCAAAACTTGGTCTCCAATATGCATGAATTCACCACTGGGGTATAATGTAACACAGTCCAGCAAAAGAAGGTAATAAATGAAGGGCTGTAGCCCTTTACCTGTCTTGATGCAGTTCCAGATGAATAGATTCGTCGGCGTGCAGTCCTCAGGAGAAGAATCCAGAGAAGTAGAAGAGAAAAGGAGCACAGCTCACAGCGTCCACGAACGCAGAAAAATAAGGGCAACTAAAAATATATATTAGCCTTAAATAATCAGCTTGGCAACAGTACAGGACCACGCACCAACGCGTTTCATCCCTCAGGACTTTCTCAAGGTGTAGGGAGAGACATGGTGACTTACTATTTATCTGAGAGAGCTTTGCGCCAAAATTAGCTACCCGTGACGTCATCATCATGCGTCCCGAAACCGAGTGACATTATTACTGCGCGATTCAGAACTGAGCCGCGCTCGTAACAGAAGAGGTTCACTGGGTGCCAGGATTGGCTGCTAGAGAAAAAAACATATTGAATAGCATAACTTTAATAATAACAGTACAAAAAAGACATAACAAAACATTAAATAAAGTAATGACTACTCTAAATATGAAAAAACAAAAAACAAATAAACAGTACTATTACACACCTCAGGAACCAAAGAAGGACCAATATTAAAAGAGAAAAAGAATATATAAAAAATAAAATGTATGTAAAATGCAAGGGATGTCATCACATAATCAAAAATGTATAAACAAAGAATAATATGAGTAAGTTCTCTAAGATACCTATGTGTGACAGCCACCGCATAGAACATATATCAAAAAAGGTTCCAAGAGGATAAATAGACCCTCCATCCTATAAACAACAGGAAAGTATATGTGTGTCAACAAGCTACATATCTAAATAAGACAAAAAAAGCTAATAAATTAGCTAGTAAGATTATTAATAGATCTATGACACACATTGTGACCAGTCACTAGAAAAAAAACATTAAAGATCTAGAGAAGGAGATCTCAAGAAAAAAGCAGATTAAATACGAACGGGATAAACTAGATTATAAACATAATCAAGTATATGCATGGGAGAAGGTCAATCAGCCTAGACGGCCAAATAAAGGGCCACAGTAAGGCTCTTCCACACCTAATAACAGGTCTGCTAATAAGTACTGGTCTAAGAAATCGATCCTGAAAAAAACTTCCTCACCAGATGATTTACACAATACAGATTATGATACATCTGATACTGATACACTGGGACATTCGGTCTCTTTTTCTGAGAGACATGATCCACAAGACAAACCAAAGGGCCAACGCACTTTTTGGGGGAGGAATGGCAATGATAGAGATACTAGGTCACGTGATGGACATTTCTCAGAATCAACGGGCAATCAATTCTCAAAAAACGAAAGGCAACCAGAAGGGGCAACAAAGGACCGAAGCAAGGGATCCACAAAGAAACGAAAAATGAACACTTGAGCAATGAACTTTCTAATAATGAAGGGGTTATTAATATTTCTAATATTGAGCTCACATTGGATGAGGTTTCATTGCTTAACAAAGGGCTCAAATTTGCCCCTGATTCTGATTTTCAGATATTTAATACAGTAGTGGATCTACATAAATTTATCAGGAAATGCACCCTTAAGAAAATTTTCAGCAATAGAGATACACTTGCTTCTAGTCATTGTACAGCTGCAGTTGATAGGAATGATTAGTCTTTGAATGAGGTATCTAATATATTTACGTATATACCATTCAAGATATGGAGGAACTTGGTGGGTTCGACTTAGACGAACACGATCCCAAATACCTTATTGGGTAGGAGAGAATCGGGCCTGAAAAGGAGATCCCATTTTTTCCCCTCATTCATCAAAGGCAAATTTTTGTCAACTTTTGAGAGTCTCGTAGAACGAGACTTAATTCTTTTACATAAGGGTTTCACTTTTGATTCTCCCAGACATACTCACTTCGGCAATAATTTAACTATGGGTGAACGTCAAGCACTTAACAATCTTAAAGCTAACACATCGCTTGTTATTAAAAATGCTGATAAGGGGGGGGGGGGGGGGCAGATGAAGTGCAGCATAGGGACGACTATCACAGGGAGGCTCTACGCCAGCTCTGTGATACTGGTTCCTATGCTGCACTGCAATCGGATCCTACCCCCAAATTCCTTGCTGAACTGAGGGAACTCCTCGAGGAGGGTTCTATGCTGGGTGTTCTTAATGATAATGATATGGAATTTTTGTATAACTCCACTCCTACCACGGCCGTGTTTCACCATCTCCCAAAGATTCACAAATCGCTGATCTCCCCTCCTGGGAGACCGATTATATCCAGCATTGATTCTTTGGTACGTGGATCGTTTTCTGCAGCCGATGGTACAGTTGTTGCCTTCTTATATCTTAGATAGTGGAGATCTCCTTAAACAAATTGCAGGTATCACATGGAAAAAGAACTGTCTATGGGTGACCCTGGACGTTACCTCGCTCTATACTATGATATCTCATTCTCAAGGAGTGGCAGCTGTTCGACATTTTCTTAGTTGTTCTGATTTATCACCTGCACAAGTTGCTTTTATTTTGGATTCAATCTGGTTTCTTCTCACTCACAACTATTTTCTGTTTGATGGGGTTCATTATCTCCAAACGCGTGGAACGGCCATGGGTACGAGCTTTGCTCCCTCATACGCCAATCTCTTTATGGGATGGTGGGAGTCGTTCCACGTGTTTGGAGATATGAACATTTATAGGGAGCACATTTTATTTTATCGACGGTTTATTGACGATTTGTTATTCATTTGGGAGGGTGATGTTCCTACACTATTATCTTTTATTAACACACTTAATGTTAATGACTTCACGTACACTTATAATTATCACCATATGCACTATTTAGATGTATACTTATACATTGATAACGCACTTAATATTCATACTGATGTCTTTCGTAAACCAAATTCACGAAACACTTTTTTATGTGCGAACAGAACACTTTTTTATGTGCGAACAGCTGCAACCCCAAAGCTTTGATTAAAAGTATACCAAAAGGGCAGTTGATACGCCTTCGGCGCAATTGCTCTACAGGTGAGTTGTATAATATTCAGGTAAAAGATTTGTATGATCAGTTCATCAAGCGAGGTTATAACCATGATAATCTTATTAAAACAATACAGGAGGTCTCCTCTGTGGATAGAAGGCAATTGCTCCAACAGTCCCCCAAAAAACCTTTATTGGACGATTGTCCTTTGTTCATCACATCCTATAGCAATCAAGGAGAACAGATTAAACAAATTAAAAAAAAACATTGGTCCATTTTGTCATTGGACCCTGTTCTCAGACCTATAATCTCTACAGGCCCTAGGGTTGTATTCAAAAAAGCTAGGACGGCAGCGAGTACCCTCTCACCCAGTCTTTTTAAAGCACCAACCAATATCCAACCGAAACTCCCCAAGAGTTCGTTTAGACGCAATAAATGCAAAATTTGCCCTAAAATAAAACAATGTAATACATTCACCTCCACTGTTAATAGGACAACACATAAAACTATGATGTTTATCAATTGTAATTCATCATTTGTTATTTATCTGATCACATGTGGATGTGGATGTCAATATGTGGGACGAACAACCAGGTGTCTCAAAATTAGAATGATGGAACAGTTTAGACTTATATCTAATGGAGATTTCAGTCACCCTGTTTCTAAACATTTTCCAGCTGTATTAAGGGAGGTCCTGATAATTTTTCCTTCCAAGGAATTGAAATAGTTGCTCCCCTAGATAGGGATGGCAATTGGACCCTACAGCTGGATCGTCGTGAGGCATTCTGGATCTTCACTTTGAGGACCAGAGTGCCTCACGGAATGAACATAGACTGGGATCTCACTCACTTTTTATGATCATTCACTATATATATTCTTTGTGATCATTTTTCATTCATTATTCCATTGTTTATTTTTTATCTTAATATATTTTTTATGATTATTCTTATCTTTTTCTTTTTGCATTTTTTTAGTGCGCTTCCTTCATTCTTCTTTTGTACTATTACATGAATAATATATAATTGGTTCTCTTATGTAGATAATTTATTATTAAGAGTATATCTTCTTTGTTTTGGCAGTCAGACTTTTTACAAATTTGTCTCTTGTATTTCAAGATTCCTGTAGATTTAGTATTCTTTTTATCCTTAGGGATAGACAATTTATGCTAAGACTCATGATTTAGTTCAGGAGTATGGAGAGAGAGAGAGAGAGAGAGAGAAAGAGAGAGAAAGAGAGAGAAAGAGAGAGAAAGAGAAAGAGAAAGAGAAAGAGAAAGAGAAAGAGAAAGAGAAAGAGAGAGAGAGAGAGAGAGAGAGAGAGAGAGAGAGAGAGAGAGAGAGAGGGAGAGAGAGAGAGAGAGAGAGAGAGAGAGAATATGTGTGTCATAGATCTATTAATAATCTTACTAGCTAATTTATTAGCTTTTTTGTCTTATTTAGATTTGAAGCTTGTTGACAACTATGTCTCTCCCTACACATTGACCTTTTGGATGAAACGCGTTGGTGCGTGGTCCTGTACTGTTGCCAAGCTGATCATTAAAGGCTAATATATATTTTTTCCTTGTCTAGAGTTGCCCTTATTTTTCTGCGTTCGTGGACGCTGTGAGCTGTGCTCCTCTTCTCTTCTACTTCTCTGGGAGCACAGACCTGACTATCCCAGATTCCGGCGAGAGTTCCAGCAGATCTTTGATACGCCAGCACGTAGGGAGACTGCCACTTCTTCCTTGTTTAATCTCTCCCAGGGTTGCAGGTCAGCTGCAAGATACGCGGTGGAGTTCCGCACCATCGCTGCAGAGACTCATTGGAATGATGAAGCTCTCGCCGCGGCATACTGGCAGGGTTTGTCCGAATCCCTCAAGGACGATCTCGCAGCTCATGTTCGCCCTCATCTCTAGAGGATCTCATTGCCCTCAGCATCCGGATGGACCAGCGCATTCAAGAGCAACGCCACGAGCGCCAGCGTCCTCGTTTTATGTCACCCTTGCCTGTTTCTCCTAGATCCCCTCCCCTTGCTCTTCCTGCGTTGGACGCTCTCGAACTGATGCAAATCGGTAGCCAACAGCTTCGGACCGCTGAGAGAACACGCTGCCGAAACGAGGGTCTCTGCTACTATTGCGGCTCCCCGGAACACCAACTACATCACTGTCGACTGAAACCGGGAAACGAGAACGCCCAGTAAAGGTAGAGGGGCTTTTACTGGGTACCATTTCTCCTTGCCCCTCTTCTCCCAAACAGCAACTGAAGAGAATCCTTCTCCCCATAACTCTTGAGGGTCCCAATGTTCGGGTAGAGGTTGAAGCCTTCATCTACTCCAGGTCTGGTGGTAACTTCTTGGATCATGACTATGCCTGCAACAACCAAATCCCGTTAGTCAAGAAGAAGTCACCCATTGGCCTTGAGGCTATCGACGGTCGACCGCTCCAACCAGCCTTCATTATTTGGGAATCTGTTCCTCTCACCCTTACCACTGCGGATGGTCACACTGAAGTCATCATCTTTGATGTTTTCCACTCCCCTTCTGTCCAGGTCATTTTGGGATTGCCGTGGCTTAAGCTTCACAACCCGCGTTTTGATTGGACAGACGAACTACCGAACCAGTGGGTGCCTACCTTGGAGAAGACGGTCACTCCTCTCGTTACCGTGCTCGCGGGTCTCGACACTTCTTCATCTTCTCTCTGTACCCTGCCGGAGGTGTGCCATGACTTTTTGGATGTCTTTAACAAGACACAGGCTGAAGTCCTACCGCCTCATCGTTCGTACGACTGCCCATCGAATTAATTCATGGTACCACACTCCCCAAGTCTAAGTCGTATCCCCTATCTGTGCCTATTGTGACCTACATCCAGGAGAATCTTAAGAAATGGTTTATTCGGAATTCCACCTCTCCTGCCGGGGCAGGTTTCTTCGTGAAAAAGAAGGATGGCTCCCTAAGACCCTGTATCGACTTTCGTAGGCTTAACAAAATTACAGTTAAAAAACGGTACCCTCTTCCTCTAATTACGGAACTCTTTCACCGGCTCCAAGGAGCCTCTATATTTTCCAAACTCGACCTGAGAGGAGCTTACAATCTAATCCGCTTACGATAAGGTGACGAATGGAAAACTGCATTTAACACACGTTCGGGTCATTATGAATATCTAGTGATGCCGTTCGGCCTCTGCAATGCCCCAGCCGTCTTCCAAGAATTTATGAATGATATCTTCCGGGACATTTTGGGTATTTTCATCATAGTATACCTAGATGATATCCTCATTTTCTCCAAGAGCCTGGAAGAGGACATTCGTCACACCAAAGTGGTTCTCACTCGGCTACGTGCAAATAGCCTCTTACGCGAAGATGGAGAAATGTCTCTTCCACCAATCATCCACGGCTTTCCTTGGCTATATAATCTCCAATAATGGTTTCACCGTGGATCCTGAGAAATTGAAGGCTGTTCTGGATTGGCCGTTGCCAAATTCCCTTAAAGCCGTTCATCGTTTCCTTGGGTTTTATAACTACTATCGAAAATTCATCCGTAATTTCTCCACTATCGCTCTACCCATTACTGCTCTTACCAAAAAAGGGGCTGATCCGACAACATGGTCCTCTGAGGCCATCAAAGCCTTCGAGTTTCTCAAAAGAGCACTCGTCTCTGCCCACATCCTCTGGCACCCGGATAATCCCTTCCTTTCACCCTAGAGGTTGACGCTTCTGATGTGGGGGCTGGGGCAGTACTCTCGCAAAGATCTTTCTCCCCAAGAAAGACTCTATCCTTGTGGATTATTTTCTAGGAAATTCTCTCAGGCCGAGAGAAATTATGATGTCGGGAACCGTAAACTTTTGGCTATCAAGTTAGCTTTGCAAGAATGGAGACATCTTCTCGAGGTTACCGAAGAGCCAGTAGCTATTCTCACCGATCACAAAAACTTACTATATATTGAGGGGGCTCGTCGTCTGGGATCTCGTCAAGCATGTTGGGCACTTTTCTTCTCTTGTTTCAATTATACGATTTCCTATATTCCGGGTACCAAGAATATCAAGGCCGATGCTCACTTGCCAATTTTCTACGGAGGAAGGATCTAACGAATCTTCGGAGACTATTCTTCCCGCAAAGTATATTATTTCTGCCAATACTTTTGATATTCTGGATGAGATCAATAAAGCCCAGGCCCATATCCCTAGGAGATTTAAGTTGCCAGAAGGACGTCTGTACGCTGCTCCACGTTTTTGCCACAAGATCTTAGAGTGGGGGCATTCTTCCAGATCTGCTGGTCATCCAGGCTTCAAGAAGACAGTGGATCTTATTAAACAGACCTTTTGGTGGCCTAAAATGAACAAAGACATTTTTGATTTGACCAGAGCTTGTCCAGTCTGTGCTCAGAGCAAGTCCGCCCGACACAAACCTTCCGGTCTTCTCCTGCCTCTGCCTATTCCGGAACGGCCCCTTGGAAGCATATTTCCATGGACTTTATTGTGGAACTCCCAACTTCTTTCTACGCCCTTTGTATCTAAAGCCCTCTCCCGCCTTAAACCTTTCTCATTTTCTGCCCCGCACCTCTGGAATGCCTTTCCCCTCAATACCCGACTAGCACCCTCTCTATCCACCTTTTAAGACCCACCTTAAGACACATCTGCTTAAATAAGCATATGAATAGCACTGGATAATCCTGGACACATGATACATAAAGATTGGCCCCCTGCAGACGCGCTTACTAGAATTCCCTCCTGCTGTCTCTGTACGTTCTCCCTACCTACCAATTAGATTGTTAGCTCCTTGGAGCAGGGACTCCTCTTCCTTAATGTTACTTTTATGTCTGAAGCACTTATTCCATGACCTGTTATTTGTATTATTTGTTATTTATATGATATGTATTACTACTGTGAAGCGCTATGTACATTTGTGGTGCTACATAAATAAAGACATACAATACAATACAACTTCTAAGGGGATGAATACGATCCTTGTAGTTGTGAAATAAAATGAATACAGAGTGAAGTGAAATAAAATGAACACTTGTAGTTGTGGACAGATTTTCCAAGCACACACACTTTATGCCCCTCAAGGGTCTCCCCAATTCAGCTACTTTGGCTGACATTTTTTCTAAAGAAATTTTCAGGCTACACGGCCTCTCTCCATTGACTCGGACAGGGGTACTCAATTCATTTCTAAGTTTTGGCGAGCTTTTTCTCCTCGGGTTACCACCCGCAGACCAACGGTCAGACGGAGAGAATGAATCAGACCTTGGAGCAGTATCTCAGATGCTTTGTGTCAGAATCTCAAGACAACTGGGTGGATCTATTTACCCTGGGCAGAGTTCGCAATTAATTCACTGAAGAATGAGTCCACGCAAGAGTCGCCCTTCTTCATTAATTATGGGTTCCAAGCCAGCAGTCTTCCCCTCTCCTCCCTCCCCTCTGGTGTACCTGCAGCAGATTCTCAGGTGTCTAGTTTACAAACCTCGTGGAAGAAGATTCAAAAAGCCTTACAAGGAGTCGTCCAAAAACAAAAAATTCAAGCAGATCGGCGACGTCAAGTGGGACCGGAATACAAACCCGAAGACAGAGTTTGGCTTTCTTCGAAAAATATCAATCTTAAAACTCCTTCCCAGAAGCTGGCTCCCAGATACTTGGGTCCCTTCAAGGTCCTTGAACGGATCAATCTTGTAGCGTACCGACTCTCGCTACCTCGCACCATGAAGATACCCTCTGTGTTCCATGTGTCCCTCTTGAAACCATTCAATCAAAATGTAAATTTTGCGACTGTCCTCGGAGACCCAATCCCATTGTAATACAAGGGCAACAGGAATTTGAGGTCCATTCCATTCTCGATTCACGTTTTTCCAGGGGCAGACTTCAGTTCCTTGTTCATTGGAAGGGATATGGCCCGGAGGAACGCTCCTGGGTACCCTGTCATCATATTCATGCTCCAGCTCTTCTTAAACAATTTCGTTGGAAATTTCCTCACAAACCTTGGGAGGATCATCTGGAGTCCGATCCTCAAGGGGGGGGTACTGTAAGGGATCGGGGGACACGCGCCTCTCAGCGGGTCCCCGTCACCTCTGCTACCACAACGCCTGCCAGTTCCAGTCCCCATCCCCATTGGCTCCTTAACCCTTTCTTCTCAGGCGAAATGCCGCTCCTCCGCGGCGCATGCCACATCCCTTCACACGCGGCTAGGACACGCGCACGGCAATCTTATAGAGTGCGCACGCACACGATCCTCTTGGCCCTCCTCCCATGCTGCTGGCTCCGACCCCCAACGGCTGCAGGCGATTTCCACTACTCAAATATCTGACTCCCTCCCTGCACACCTGGACCTATCCCTGGGCTTACTCAGACAGACCTCCGCTCCACCCCTTGCTACCATTGGTCCTCCAGCATTTATAACCCCAGTATGCCCTCTCCTAACTTGCTCTGCATAGTACTTCTGTGACTCCTGTTGTGCAGTTGTCTATGCCAAGCTCTGTTCTCTGTTACAGCTCTTGTTCCTGTCCCTGCCCCTGTTGGATACCTTTGGATTTGATCTCGGCTCCTGGTTGACTACGTGTACCTCGCTACCCCTGGACTCGGCTTTGGTCCTCACTACGCTGCTATCTCCTGTCCCTGACCCACGGCTCTTGGATATTAACCCTCAGACTTCTGGTAACCCAGACGCTGCAAGTATCTCGTTAACCCTTTCTCACCAGGCCCGGCAACGCATCTTACCACACTCTGGGCACGCCCTCACTGCTGTGGGTGCATGTTATACCCTTACCCACCTCAGTACTGGGGACTGGCCAGGTCTGCGGGCATGCAGGCGTTACACTGGGGTTGGGAACCACTGCGCTAAGGCAATGAAGGGGTCAAGGCACAAAAGCAGCTTTATTGGAGGCAGGGGCTAGAGTGAAGGGGGTACTTGACCCAGGGTGGGTTATTAGGCTTGCCGAGAAGGTTACGGGAGGAGTTAAACCCCTTCATTACCATAGCGGTAGTAAGCGACCAAGCCGGTAGGTTTAATAACCCATCCTTGGCCAAGTACCCCCTTCACCCAATCCCTCTACCCCCAATAAAAATTACAATACCTATTACCCACCCACCAATACACAACCCACCCACCCCCTGTACCGCTACATAAAAGCATTGTTTATTTTTCTATGCATAGGATTGATACCATATGCCAGCGGGGGTCCTCAGGTGGTCCCAACGGGTGTCTTGGGGTTCCTTCTGGCCTGCCGTACCAATCTAGTGCTGAAAAAATTCAAAGTACAACACATGAATATAAATATATCCCCCCCCCCCCCATGCATACAGTACAGTAATGGGCAAAATTACTATTATCCACATATGGATAATAGTGCATTTGCCA